>NC_141832.1:16608363-16808363 GCF_982586985.1 Callionymus lyra | reverse complement strand
TAGATAGATAGATAGATAGATAGATAGATAGATAGATAGATAGATAGATAGATAGATAGATAGATAGATAGATAGATAGATAGATAGATAGATAGATAGATAGATAGATAGATAGATAGATAGATAGATAGATAGATAGATAGATAGATAGATAGATAGATAGATAGATAGATAGATAGATAGATAGATAGATAGATAGATAGATAGATAGATAGATAGATAGATAGATAGATAGATAGATAGATAGATAGATAGATAGATAGATAGATAGATAGATAGATAGATAGATAGATAGATAGATAGATAGATAGATAGATAGATAGATAGATAGATAGATAGATAGATAGATAGATAGATAGATAGATAGATAGATAGATAGATAGATAGATAGATAGATAGATAGATAGATAGATAGATAGATAGATAGATAGATAGATAGATAGATAGATAGATAGATAGATAGATAGATAGATAGATAGATAGATAGATAGATAGATAGATAGATAGATAGATAGATAGATAGATAGATAGATAGATAGATAGATAGATAGATAGATAGATAGATAGATAGATAGATAGATAGATAGATAGATAGATAGATAGATAGATAGATAGATAGATAGATAGATAGATAGATAGATAGATAGATAGATAGATAGATAGATAGATAGATAGATAGATAGATAGATAGATAGATAGATAGATAGATAGATAGATAGATAGATAGATAGATAGATAGATAGATAGATAGATAGATAGATAGATAGATAGATAGATAGATAGATAGATAGATAGATAGATAGATAGATAGATAGATAGATAGATAGATAGATAGATAGATAGATAGATAGATAGATAGATAGATAGATAGATAGATAGATAGATAGATAGATAGATAGATAGATAGATAGATAGATAGATAGATAGATAGATAGATAGATAGATAGATAGATAGATAGATAGATAGATAGATAGATAGATAGATAGATAGATAGATAGATAGATAGATAGATAGATAGATAGATAGATAGATAGATAGATAGATAGATAGATAGATAGATAGATAGATAGATAGATAGATAGATAGATAGATAGATAGATAGATAGATAGATAGATAGATAGATAGATAGATAGATAGATAGATAGATAGATAGATAGATAGATAGATAGATAGATAGATAGATAGATAGATAGATAGATAGATAGATAGATAGATAGATAGATAGATAGATAGATAGATAGATAGATAGATAGATAGATAGATAGATAGATAGATAGATAGATAGATAGATAGATAGATAGATAGATAGATAGATAGATAGATAGATAGATAGATAGATAGATAGATAGATAGATAGATAGATAGATAGATAGATAGATAGATAGATAGATAGATAGATAGATAGATAGATAGATAGATAGATAGATAGATAGATAGATAGATAGATAGATAGATAGATAGATAGATAGATAGATAGATAGATAGATAGATAGATAGATAGATAGATAGATAGATAGATAGATAGATAGATAGATAGATAGATAGATAGATAGATAGATAGATAGATAGATAGATAGATAGATAGATAGATAGATAGATAGATAGATAGATAGATAGATAGATAGATAGATAGATAGATAGATAGATGGTGATAAGCTAGCAAGTATACCACTCAGTGTGCAATTGCCCTTACTTTGTATATTTCTATACATTTATATTTTTAATTACATGTGAGTCTCCCCAGGATGGATGGAATTTCTATAGAACAAGACAATCTTGGTCACACAACACCAGCTGGAAGACATGCTTTTGTCAAAATTGCAGTAATTTCAATAGGTGGTTGTTATGTGTACCATGCAAATTACGTTCCATGGATGTTGAACGTGTGAGGAAATACTTTTTATGTTTTGTTTTTTTGCTTCATAGCAGATTTTCTGGCTAACATTTATTAATTTTTGATGGGATTTGGTCATTTGTATATATACTATGAACAAATGTTCTGATTATATATATATATATAGGTAGTTTTGTAAAATGTGCAAATATAATAATAATAATAATAATAATATGGTGAGATAATAAGAATAGGAATAACATTTTTTGGTTAGTTTTATTATTATTAATAATAATAATAATAATAATAATATGTATGATCATTTGATGATGAAAAATAAACCCACACTTGAAGCAATTTTATAATGAAAAAAATGAATTAAAAATATTAGAATGTAATTGTATGTAATTTGACATTATATTTAAGATGTTTAAGACAAACATTGTCACTTTAACATGATGGTTTCTAACATGGATGATGACAGACTTACGTGGGAAATAACCAGAAGCAAACACATGATAAGAAAAATATAAAAGGTTGCGGGTGTTTAAATGCTCAAGGAACATATAAAAAAAATTATGCTGACAGGATATTTATTATTTATTTATTTATATTTGAAACGTGCATCTGACAATAAGAATAACGCCAGTGTAGATACTATACTGACCTCTGGTGGTTGCACGAGTGAACTTACACAATTCAATACAATAATGTGTTGCCATTTAAGGTCATGAAAATTCGTACATACGTTTAAAAATAATAAAAGATCATGATAACATCCTAGGTGCTCATTGTTTGGAACAATTTTTAAAAAATGAATAATAAAATGATTTATAAGTACAAAGGTATGACAATTTAACAACTAGAAATAGTTTTTAAATATCATGTCTGAACGGCGTTATGTTATTTCGCAGAACAAAAGTTTGTTCAAGTCTAGTTTAACCGACTTTTGTTAAGCGAAAAATAAGAACCTTAAGTTGTTTGACTGGTTCTTTAAACAATTAAACATTAAATATCAAAAACATTTATATTTTAATTGTTAGTATAATATAATAATAATCGAATCGTTCTTTTATCCTGCAATTTTTAAAACATGTGAATATCTAAAAAAAAAAAAGAAAGAAGAAAAATGCATTGTTTTCGATGTTGTCCCTTAAGTCATGTATTTGAACACAACACCGAACAAACACAACGTGACCAGCGCGAGACCTTCTGTTGACGTTGTGTCTTTGAACGCATCACAGAGGGGGGCGGTCTTCCAGAAGTTTTCAGGAAGCTTTTTTTGGGGGGGGACAAAACTTAACTTGTCACTCCGCGTTTTCCTTCTTATTTTTTTTTATTATTATTTAATTTTAAGTAAAAGAATAACAACAAAAATGCAAGGCAGCGCTTTCGGGGCCACGTTAGCCGGAGGAGCTTTTGACGCCGAGAGTTTCGTGAAGCAGCCGCTGACGGTCCTGCGCTTCCTCAGCTGGGTGAGTTAGCACGGCTAGCATGTCAAACTTTAGCAGCTGTTTGGCTTTAAAGTTGACTCTGAAAGTATAACCCGCGCCGACAACCGGTCAAATGAATCGATAAAATACGTCATAAAACGGTGATTAAAGTTGAAACAAAAACGAAGCGCATAGACGTATGAAATTGTGGTTTTTGTGGTGTAGAAGTGTAGAAGCTAGTGGTTAGCACATCCGGTGCTGTGTCACTAAACCAACACGCGTTTACAATGTCACTCTTAAATACTTTATAAAGTTGTATTTGAAGCTTTAAACCAATGTTTAAATGAAAGGAAATATTGAAGTCACTACAATAATCGGTTTAATACAGTTAGAAAGTTATCTTAAAAAATAATTAAATGTTTATTTTAAACTTTAGTTCGTATTAGAAAATACAGTTAAATGTTGTTTTTTTTAACATGTTAAGATCTTCAAGCATTCCCACCAAGTATCTATTTATTTTCTTACAAAAATAAAACATTAAAGTTAAATACCAGGAAAATGTTCGCCTCTTGAATCAATAAAACAATAACTCTACATTTACATTAAAACACTGTGACTCAAACAACTTGGCATAAACTTTATTTCTGAAAGTTGTGATGTGTCTTTTTCTGTTATTGTGTAACCAAACGACCATAACATGTCATTAAAATAGTCAGTTCTTGAAGATGTCAACATTTATTGGCGACTTTTCACTCCTGTTAAGTCTTGAGTGAGTCAACCATGTTTCAAAATCATACATAAGAAGAGTTGTGTATAAATATATTTAGATAATAATAATAGTGATAATTTTACATGTGAAAGAGTAAATAATATATTTATATTTAATAAAACACTGACAAGAACACCTTTATGGTTGATTTTAAGTCACTATCTACTAAATAAAGGTTGTTTAGATTAATTCTAATTTGTGTGTAGATAAAAAAAAAATGACAGTCAAGTTGTTGGATGTAAATTTTGGTAATAGGATACTTGGATCTGATCTAAACAGTTGCATCTTAAAGCAGACCTAAGGGCCCTCATATGGCCCTTTGGCTCCATCTATGTGGTCAAAAGAATATGACAATCTGAACATGTAGAAATGTTTTTTGATGGATTTCAGATCATTTTAATTCTAAGTAGTTTGACTCTACATGTAACTTAAATTCTTTGTTTGATGTTTTTTTCCCTTATCTTTTCTTTCTTTTATTTTTTTTACTTTTTATGGGTTTCATTTTTTGAAAATATAGTGCTTTCATTTTGTATTTAAAATTTAATTTATATTAAATAAGATATTTATTTTATGGTACACAACCAATTTTGCATTTAATGTTTTTATTTTTTAAACATATTATTTCTTCCTTTTTTTTAGTTTTTGTCCTTCTATTGGGCTTAAATGCCCTCTTTAACAGTGTATTAATGTTTAATTTAAATGTGTTTTTTGCAGATCTTCGCCATTGTGGTTTTTGCAACCATAACCGGGGAAGGCTACACCAACGACTCAACTGGGTCCGACTTAAAGTGCATGTTCAATGTGAACGACAGCGCTTGTAGCTACGGCGTGGGGGTCGGAGTCCTGGCCTTCTTGGGGTGCATTATCTTCCTCCTGTTGGACGCCTACTTCCCTCAGATCAGCAACGCCAAAGAGCGGAAATACATCGTAACTGCAGATTTGGGCTTCTCAGGTGAGCTGCTTCCTCCTCCTGCTGTTCATGTTACAGTCGTTCTTGACAGTAAAGAAGAACATCTTGTGCTTGCAGGGGTTTGGACTTTTCTGTGGTTCGTCTGCTTCTGTCTTCTCACCAACCAATGGTCCAAAACACAGGACAGTTCTTCTCTCAATGGTGATGCCGCCCGGGCCGTCATCGCCTTCTCCTTCTTTTCCACTTTTTCGTGGGTGAGTTTTTTTTGTTTTTTTGATTGATTCTCAGATACAATATTAATTTTGTATGATAATACTGTAGTTATTAACATTAATGCAGAGGTAACCATTGAACTAAAACAATGCTCAAATTGTGATTTTTAACTTTCACCAGAGTTCCAAAGATGTCCGACTTTCATTACTTGAATAAAACTTTTACTATCAAACACAAATAATATCTGGTTGTCATTCACACTTGACAATATTTCTTCACACATTTTAAAGGCTGTTTTGGAGCAGAGGACAATAAACAAATACATTTTAAAAGGACAGACGAGGAATGAATGAGTCCTTGAGTCTATTAGTGTTGCATCATGGTAGGAGCATTCGTGCTCCATCTGCTTCTGACAGTGTTCAGAGGATGACTGTCATCATCCATGATGGACAGTAGTTTGTCCAGTGATCTCCTCTCAGTAACTGTCACCAGTGAGTCCAGCTTCAACCACAGAACCAGCCTTTGTGATCAACCTGTCCAACCTGTTGACACTCCTCTCGGACACATTCCCACCCCGACACACCACAGCATAGCTTGTTTTCGTTTGAGGCGTAACCCCTATAAATCCAGACATATTTTAGCAGCAAAAGTTTCATGTTTATATTTTGCTTCCTGCTTCATTCAGGGTATCCTGACTTACCTGGCGTACATGCGCTACAGTCAGGGCGTCAGCGACTTTGACCTGGAGTACAGAGACCCGGCCACCGACCCGCCAGCACCATTCCCGCCGGGACAGTTTGCCGGAGCGCCCTCCGGTTACCAGCAGTCCCCCTTCAACCAGAGTCAGGAGCAGCCCGGGGATTACCAGCCGCCCACCTACTGACAAAACTGACGCTTGCCACCTGTGCCAAAGTGTTTGGACTCTTCTCTCCACTCCAGGTTTCTTTCCTGCTGGAGGCGTTTGTTAAAAAAAAAACCTGTGTGCACTGATGTGTTTTTGAGAAGTTGTATGCTGTGCTTTCGCTTTTCATACTACAGCGAGTGGTCGGGTTGGAAAGATTTTTGATTGGTCGTCAGAAGGATTTGATATTCTGATATTTTTAGCAGAACATCCGAGTGCCAAGATCAGTGGATTTGGAAACATTTTGATCAATAGTTTAAACCTGTTTTTCTTTTTTTTTGTTGTTGATTAATTTAATCCTGCACATTTGTTATTCTTTTCACTTTCGTTACACTCACCAGAAACAATTTAGAAATATTTTACCAGGAACTTCCTGAAGCAGGCGTATCGAAGAATGTCATTGTAAATGTTTCATGGATTCAAATTATCATAAAGTACTTCACATATTTAAGTATCTTAAGTTCTACTGGAAAGTTTATTCTGTAAACTTCAAAAGATTAGCTAGTGTGCACTGAGAATTTGCTTTTAATTTTTGTGTTCTTTTAATTATGTTTTTGAACTGTGGTTCTGAAAGGATCTTCTGTTAGGAAAGTAAAAACCTCTGTCTTACGTGCCTTAATTCTTTATTTAAGTCTCCATTCCTACAACCTCGGCAGCGATCGTGCCACTTCCTTCTGTTCGCGCTAAAAAAACATTACAAGCTTCTTGTTGATTTCCCCCCCAAAGTGCTGTGTGCAGTATTGTGTGCCACACAATGTTTGCCAAATAAAAAAAAAAAGCTGGTTCCTGACTCTTGACTTGTATCCTTCTTGAAGGCCATCAGCAGGATCCTGAACCGCCACCTGCTCCCTTGGTAAATATTTGAATGATAAAGTCAATATGTTGAAGCTGCTGCAAGTGCTCACTCGACGCAACTAGTCTTGATAGTCGGGACAAAAAACGGATCATATTTAACACATGAAAGTCTTGAACGAAACTGCAATGAAATCCCAAGTTTAAGGAAATTCACTTTTCGCAGCCTATGCTGAGCTAGAAACATGTTATCTTTATCTAAAGTTTTAATAAAATATATTTTATATCAGTAGGTGGCGGTATTGAACCACATGCAGTATCATAACCTTCACGTTGTCACCGGAGTTATGACCATTTAATTTATATTTCTAATACAGACGCATTAAATATTCTGTATAAATTACACATTTAGCTGTAAAACATTAAATATAGGCTAGAAAGTGTGTTTATTTCAAGGTTGCATTGTAATCACAGCGTTTATTTACAAACTGCTTTCTAGAAATGACTTGATATATAATAACGCATTATAACGAATGTATTAATCTTCAATGTTTAGTTTAAGAAAAACAATAAATGTAAAATTAAATTATTTTTGTTTTGCATTAACTGCACTTTCATCTTTACTGCGATTGAATGATATTTAAGTTCCAATTAATTTCTATCCATATTTTTTTAAATATATATATATTTATTTATTTATTTATTTAAATATCTACTAATTTATTATTTTTTCTATATTTATTAAGTTTGTTTTTATTCTATTTTATTTATTTTGTAGTTTGCGGCCAGCGTTGTATCGATGACAAACTGAATTTTAATTTACGGCACTGTTAATTAATTGTTAATTGAAAAAAAGTTTGTATTAATTGACGAAAAAAGAGATTCTATTCTATTTTATTTTATTTCTTATTTTACACGCTTTTTAAGCGCGATGAACTATGAGGGCTTCACGCGAGCTCTGTAAAGCACTATGTGTCAAAATAACGGAGTTAAAAAATAACGAATTATTTTTACTACGTTAAATTCATAAAACACGGTTTAAATATATCAATTCCCAGATGGTAGGCGGGATTTTGAAAACACGGTCGACTCTGTTCGTCTACAACGAAAAGCCGCTCGTCATATTTCCACGAGGACCGTGAAGGCGGCACCGTCGCGGTGACGTCACCCGATCCCGGAAGCGACGGTAGGTCTCGTCTTGTCGGTAAACGTCGGCGAAGGAAGAAGAAGCTCCGCAGCGACGATGGCTTCTCTCCCCAGGACAGGAACGGCAGCGGCGGACGACGAGAGGAACATTTGACGCCCACGGTGAGTGAATATCTAAAGAGATTTTTCTTTTAAAAACTGTTTAATTCGCGGTGACTCCTGAGCCTGGAGGAGATGTTGCGATGAAAGAAAGATTGTTGTGTTTCCTTATGATCTTCTTATTTCACATTTGAAGTCAAATTAAATATGATTTCTTGTATTTTTTTTTTTTTTAAATAGCTTGAGTAACATCTGTTCAAGGATTGTTCCTTGCAGCACTTTGTGAACTATTTATGAGGCTCCTTTGCTGAAGAACTATTTATGATGGCATCAGATAACATCAGAGACTTCACGATCATGTGGCAAACTGAAGACCAGCCCTTTGAAGACTCAACTCTATTCACCTTTTTAACTCGATCACAGAACTTGTCTTGAGTCATTTGGGTAGCATTTTCTTTAACAAAAAAAACATCATTCATTGCATTTTCTTATGACAAGATCAGACAATTTAAATCGCATTTTTGTCTCCAAACAGAAGCGAGATTTGTCGATCAAAAGATCATGATTCGAGGCTAAAACCTGTAGCAGATCCTCCTCAGGTTACAATACTTAAATCGGTTGTACATACTCTTAAATGAGTTTTTCATAATAACTATAATAATTGGTTTGCTTTCCCATGTTTTGTAAACAAATGCACGTTGAGTACAATGGCAACGGCGCTTTATAAGAGCCTCAGCATTGCAATTACACTGTTCAGACACTCGGGGGAGACAAAACCCGTTTTAAAAATTGTACGTATTTGTGCTTTAAGCATAGAGACCTGTGTAGCCGCCCCAATCTATGCTCGAATCAAGACGACTTTTGAACCCCAATAAAGTTGGGTTATACTATGATCTGGCGTCACGTGACCCGATACCGGGGCAATGATACCATATATACTGCGATACTGTAGAAATTATATTCGGTTTGTGTTGAATAATTTGAACAGTCATAGCATAGTAGTCACACAATGCTTAACATCAGTTTACTCCATTCAAACGGACAGATCTGTATTTGTATTTCACAAGAACTTTTAGATATTTTGTAACACCATTGATGGTATCTCGCTGTTCCTGTGATGATATCGTCGCTCCCGCATTATTTTTATGAATGACTTGCGTCACACGGCGGTGTCGTTGATGTCTGGTCGGTAAATGTTTCTCTAGAGTCTCCGCTCAGTCACGACCGTCGACCTCTGCCACGGATTTAACTCCTGCCCCTTTGGACTTGAATAATCCCGCCGCCTGGTCCTGTTAAAGTCCAGCACTACTCTGATTAGTCATTGTTGTTGAGGCAAACAAACCTGTGTGAACCAGGAGAACCTTTAAAAAAGTCCAATATGACTCGAGATCAGCCGTCAAACCGGAGGAAACGCCGGGGTAGGTTTCTGAATTTCTCCGACTTTTAACGATGCTCGAGAGTCCCGGGACCAGGTGCTGCTCTACGCCAGGTCTGACTTGTCGGGGTGTAGTTTTGTGGCTATAATGGACTGCTGTTTGGCTCCCGGCCTTCTTATGAAAGACTCTTTCAGCTCCTGAGAGGAACACAGGAGCGTTTTTTAAGCTGCCTAGGCCAGGTTTGGATGTCTCAGGAATTCAGCTTTAATTTGATTTTTAACACCACTTTGTACTCGACTTCTCCACGTGTTGTCTCGTTCGCTTATCAATTCTTCTCCAGAAGGGATCGTAACTTTTATTTTTAGCTGTTTTTACGACAACATTTTACGGCTCCTTTTACAATATTTTTCAATTCAAATTGACATTGCGATTTCTTATTATACCATTTTTAAATTAAAAGATAAAGAAAGAAAACGCTTACTGAACAGAAGTTGGCAGCAGAAACAAAAAGGAACAAAGACAGTGCTTTTCACGGTTTCATTTTCCTCCTTTTTGCTTTTATTAAAAAGTGTAAAAACATATTTTTATTTTAGAAGAATTCACTCTTATCTGTGTAATATATTTTGATATTTTAATTTTACATTTTAAAGGTTAAATAAAGATATTTGTATTCAAAATAAATAGTTATAAATGTCTGTTTCAATCAGTTAATCTCATAGTAATATTGCAAGCCTGGCCTAGAGGAAAGTAACGTTATATGTTATCTCAATTATGGTGTTATTGGAAAATACTGTAACCTCATCAATCTTTTAAGTGTACATTCATTGTTCATTTTCCCTTTTATACATTTCATTTTACTCTTTTAATTGTTGTTTTCGATGTGCTTTTTTTCTCCTTTAATGCTGGATAATTTTTAAATATATTTATATATATATATATATATATATATATATATATAATATGTATGTAAGAAAATGAAGTAAAAACATGTATGGAAAAATCTGAATTTTTCAGCCAACATTGTTCAGCCATTGGTTCAATAGTACAAAAAAAAAGCAACTGTAAGCAATATTTTATATTTTCCCTTGTTGACCTTTTCCCATTATTAATAAAGCTTATCAATCTTTAAGGCAACAGTTGAGAGATGATTTATTTATTTTGTGACAGAATTGCTGCAGAGGTGTGTCTTGATGTGTACAGAGGTCAACAGAGCTGACGCCAGAAATATTAAAGTCATGCTTACAAGTCACAATATATGTAGAAATGTAGACAAGTTGTGTCATACAAACACACACAGAAACAGGATGATTTGGTACTTACTGTAATTTGAAAAGCAGGGATTTTAAAAGTGTCCCACATTTATTTATACAGCTGCTTGAGAATGACTGAGAAGCAGCAGGCAGTGTTGAAAGAGAAAACTGGAAGACAAGCGTCAGATAAAGAGGTAGACAATGCTGATAAATAGTGACTAAAAGGGGAATAACCTTCAAAGTAACGTATACAACTAATATTTAATCACTTCGCAGTGAAATAATTGATTATTTGATGGAGGATTGTTGACTTTCTTTGTTTTTTTCTATATATTATTGATTTATTCTTTGTTTTCATTATCATTATTACTATTTTTTCCATCTTTTGAACAGGAGGTGGCAGTAGCATGACAGAAAATGCTCAAACATCACGCACTACTAGGCGAACCACAGAAAGAAAAAAGTTGTGGTTCCTTCCAGATGGAAACTCAAGTGGAATGATTTGAAATAAGATAATCATTCCTGCCCCGTTAACTTTCTTACATTACTTTTCCTACGAAATTCCAAATGGGATGACAATTTGGAATTAAAAATTGACAGGCGCCAAACGCAGACAACCACAGAATCTCCTTGGCAGAGGTAATGGTGGTCTTTGATAATGTCGGTGAACTTTCTCCTATTTTTTTAAATTAAATATTTATTTTTTAGAGGAGTATAAGCCGAACATGCATAATAAACCAAAATGAAAGGTGAGCAGAAGAGCTGTGTATTGGAAAGAATCTGGCGAAACATTGCCCCGTATCACAATACAGGGGCAACGATACGATGTATCGTGATACTGTAGTAACAAGTATATATTTGTAGTATTGTCGAGTACTTGACTCTGGTGTTGCAGAATTTACAGACCACATGACTCTTGACGAAGTCGTAACTGCTTTCATTTGTTTTGAAACATGTCCAAACATCAGCTTTTAAAGCTGCTGGAGTCGACTGTATCCTCTCGTCCTCAGTCATCGCCCAGATTGAATTGTTCCTTAAGTTGCAGAAGACGTAATAACTGCCACCCTCTAGAGGCACAAACTTTATTTGCAACACAATGATTAACAAACGCCGTGAATATTCGCATGTTAACTGTAAATAATGAATCACTTTATTCGAACTTACACACATTTTACCAAAATATAAACCATGATAAAAAAAAATCTGAGCCCTAAAAAAAAAAATCAATGCAGTGCTTTTTGAATATATCGATACAGTATCGTGAAGGTACATATAGGTGTATCAATGTCTTCTTACACCTCTGGCGAGTGTTTAAGAAGGTGAAATAACTTTGTCACTGGTGTAATGTGATCTCTAACAGGTATGACGTGAACACCTGTTGTATTACCTGATTTACCTGCTTGCACACACACACATACACGCACAAATATGCTCCTCCCCGAACCGACTCGAACCGGTCAGATTTCCGCATAAACCTTCCTGCTCGATGTCATGTCGGACGTCGATTTTATTTTATTTTTTTCCCATGTTTAACTGACACCGAGAAGCTTCTCTAAAAAAGAGTCTATTTTTCTAGGTACCTCCAGGACCTCGTCCTCCATGCCTGCACCCCCAGACCCCAAACATCCGGAGAATGAGTCTATGAAAAACCTGCGCATCTCTGTCGGAGGCCTCCCCATGTTGGCGTCCATGGCCAACACGAGCGACCCTCGATTCCGCCTCAAGTGGAAACCCATCGTGGCGGTCGGCGTGGCGACGGCGCTGGTGCTGCTCTTCATGCACCTGAGCACGGGCTCGCGGTCCTACGTCTGGCAGAGGCCGAAGTCCGTCCACGACGACGATGACGACCTCCGGCCTGAGGGGCGGCGCTACAACGACACCTACCCGCTCAGCCCGCCGGAGCGCACGCCGCGAGGGACGCGCTACCGCATCGGCGTCATCGCCGACCTGGACACGAACTCGGCGAGCGGCAAGAAGCTGACGTGGTTCAGCTACATGAAGCGAGGCCACGTGATGGTGTCCCAGAGCGGGGACAAGGTGGCGGTGGAGTGGGACCCGGACAAGGTGGTGCTGGAGAGCCACCTGGCGGAGAAGGGCCGAGGCATGGAGCTGTCGGAGCTGGTCGTGTTCAACGGGAAGCTGTACACGGTGGACGACAGGACCGGGGTCGTGTACCACATCGACGGAGACAAGGCCGTTCCCTGGGTCATCCTGACCGACGGAGACGGCAGCGTATCCAAAGGTAGTCCTTGATCCTCCTGTGGCTCTTGTTGCTTAATATGTTTAAAAATATTTATTTTTTAGATGATAAATAACCATGATTATAATACAAAATGTTAAGAGTTGTTCCAGAGTTGAGCAATTAAACCTCCTCAGGGGCCACATTTTATACAGTGGCTGTTGTTAGGGGCCGTCAAACAATAATAAAGGAGCCTAAAGTATAGAAGCCACTAATAAAATCAAGCTAAATATGCTAAAAAATACTGTCATATTGTATTTAAAAAATATATAAATCTGTTATCAAAGCACTTGTTTCCCCCCTGAAAAAATACATTAATTTCTATTTTTTAGGGGTAAATGATCCTCGCAAAAATGTCAAAAGTGGAGAAAAAAACGAACAAAACAAAAACCCTAGTGTCATATTTAGAGACAAGTAATGAATAATAGAAATTAATTCAAAGTAAAAATTTGAGTTTGTATGTGATCTACGTGAGGGAACGTGAAATGGAAAAAAAAAAAAACGTTTACATCATTAAACCATAAATCTTTAAAACATATATATGTTTTAAACAAATAATTATACAAATCTAAAACATTTTAACAATATTTTCGATGATACATATGTAATTATTGTTGTAAATATAATATACCAAAAACAAATCTTTCTCCAACAATTTTGGTTTCCTACTGAATAACCTAATAATTAAATTGAACAAGAATTATGAATTTATAAATCAACAATCCAGGGTGAAAAATATGTTTATATTATTTTTTATTTAAATGTTTTTAGTTTTTAGTTTTTTATCGAAGCTTGATAGAATAAAAATCCCAGTATTTTATTAAATATTAATTTATAATATTTACTTTATAATAGTTATAATAAACCTGAATGTTTTTCATATAAAATAAATAATAATTAGTATTATTATTATTATTATCTTGAAATAAGAAAACAACTTTTTTGCTTCTTTTTTTTTTAATGTTTAAAAATATTTGTCCCCTTAGCTTCTAATATTTGGATCAGGGATTTCTTTACACTTGTGTTATCTTAGGGTCAATATGATCCAAAGGCCCGAAAACAAATGCTTGAGGTATCCCTTTTCTTGCTTCATTGTCAAGATGAGAGACTTTAGCCACTGCGTATGTTCACCTTGACCCTGAGACAACACAAGGGATACAACAAACAAGTTTGCTTTCAGGCTTTTGGGTCACCTTGACCCAGAGACAACACAAGGGATACCACAAACTGGTTTGCTTTCAGGCCTTTGAGTCACCTTGACCCAGAGACAACACAAGGGATACCACAAACCAATTTTCTTCCAGGCCTTTGGGTCACCTTGACCCAGAGACAGCACAAGGGATACCACAAACAAATTTTCTTCCAGGCCTTTGGGTCACCTTGACCCAGAGATAACACAAGGGATACCACAAACACATTGACCCTGAAGATTACACCAGGGTTAATGTATTTTCTGGTTTTCTTTAACGTTGTTTCCTAAATGACTTTCAAAATTGTACAATCAAAGTTAGGTCTATATCCAGACTTGACGATATATATTTTTTATAATTATTTTCATCTCACCGCACAGGTTTCAAGGCTGAGTGGTTGGCCGTGAAGGACGAGCACCTGTACGTCGGGGGTCTGGGTAAGGAGTGGACCACCACCGAAGGGGTCTTCGTCAACAACAACCCGGAGTGGGTGAAGGTCGTCGGTTATCGAGGGGACGTGCAACACAAAAACTGGGTTCCAAATTACCAGGCGCTGAAGGACGCCGCGGGAATCAAACCTCCAGGTGAGTACCCAGCATGCACGTCGGTTCCCCACCGACCACTGAGACCGTGATCCTCCTGCAGGGTACCTGATCCACGAGTCGGCGGCGTGGAGCGACACCCTGCAGCGCTGGTTCTTCCTGCCGCGGCGGGCGAGCACGGAGCGCTACGAGGAGACGGCGGACGAGCGGCGAGGCACCAACCTCGCCCTCACCTGCTCCTCGGACTTCAAGGACATCAAGGCGAGCCGGGTGGGCTCGCTGAACCCCACCCACGGGTTCTCCTCGTTCAAGTTCGTGCCCAACACGGACGACCAGATCGTGCTGGCGCTCAAGTCGGAGGAGGACGCGGGACGGATCGCCACCTACATCATGGCCTTCACGCTGGACGGCCGGATCGTTCTCCCCGAGACCAAGATCGGCGACGTGAAGTACGAGGGTCTGGAGTTCATATAGCTTCGGGAACTGCAGCCACGATCGGTCCAAACAGACTTCTTTTTTTTTTAAAAACAAGCGTTGCCATAGAAACATGGCCGTCCACGGACTCATAGTCGTAATGAATGTAAGAAAAAAAACAATTTTTTGCAAAACTGTGATTTATTTTTATTTTTTTTCCTTCTTGTACGAAACTCTTTCCACGCACATACCCAAAGCTCTCCTCCGTCGACGACGATCACGTCAGTGTTTTCAAGAGCGTCTTTTCGGTGAAACTTGAAAAGTACCGTAAAACATGTTTTAAGAATCTGTGAGTAAAAGAAACTCTATTTGTACTTTTAACGACTCTTCTCTCTGGAAAAACACTCGGCATGTGTCTCAAATCGCATCCTTCTCTTTGTGCACTAGAAGTTAGTATGCATCAGGATAGTGTGCATACTAACTAGTACGCAAATTCTCCACAGATAGAACGTCTCAAATAAAACTCTGCCGCTACGCACTAACAGGAAATGACGCGACAGCTTCTTCTTCTACTACTATTTATGTTTCAACCAGCTGTTTGAACGCTATCGCCACCTGCTGGCAGCACGTTTTGCAAGTTTGGAAAAAGAAATAAAGACAAAATATGAGAATCTAAATATTCGCGAGATACCCGGTATCGGAACCGAAGACGTCTCATCCTCCTACTGCTGCTGAAAATAATACACCTGTAAGTATATGAATATACAGTATATGCATTTATATATGACGTAACTTCAGTTTAAAACGTCACTAAGAAGGCGGCTGTTTAGGGTGGTTAGTGTCCATAGAACCATACTCAGTTTTGTGGGCATTTTAGTACGCCAATTTAGTGTGCATGGCGCACTAAATTTCGCATACTAGGAATTGAGACGCACTTACGCACTAAAAATACTAACTTTGAGTACGCTAGTATGTGATTTGAGACAAAACGTCGGTAAGATCTCCAGTGCTGTGTCTCAAATCGCATACTACTCTTAGTGCACTAGAAGTTAGTATGCATCATGATAGTATACCTACTAACTAGTACGCAAATTCTCCACAGATAGTACGTCCCAAATCAAACTCTGCTGCTACGCACTAACAGGAAATGACTCGACAGCTTCTTCTTCTACTTCTATTTAACGATGTTTCAACCAGCTGTTTGAACGCTATCGACACCTGCTGGCAGCACGTTTTGCAAGTTTGGAAAAAGAAATAAAGAAAAATATGAGAATCTAAATATTAGCGAGATATTTAAGCTGGTATCAGCAGCGAAGACGTGTCATCCTTCTACTGCTGCGGAAAATACACCTGTAAGTATATGAATATATATGAATATATATATGACGTAACTTCCATTTACAGCGTCACTAAGATGGCGGCCGTCTAGGGTAGTTAGTGTCCATCGAACCATACTCAGTTTTGTGGGCATTTTAGTACGTCAATTTAGTGTGCATGGCGCACTAAATTTCGCATACTAGGAATTGAGACGCACTTACGCACTAAAAATACTAACTTTAAGAACGCTAGTATGCGATTGGAGACACAGCATCGGTCAGATCTCCGGCCACACATGAGTATGGAAAATTTCCTAGAAAAAAAAAAGAAGCTTTCTTGCTACAACAAGAAACTGAGAGAAAAATTAAAGTGAGTAAAGCAGCAGGATTCTTGAAGTGAACACTGCTGATAACCAGTGTGGTTTTCTTCTTCTTCTTTATTTTGTTGTCGACGAAGCGTCTCGGTCAATTTCAATGCAAACGAAACTCACGGGGAAGTGAAATGAAACTGTAGGATAGGAGAAGTGAACCTTTGCCCCCCCCACCCCGACCCCGAGCAACAGTATATAACAGGAGAAAATAAAGGGAAATCCCAACGGGCTGCAACTCTCAGAGGTAATGTATCTTTTCTTTATTATTTATTTTATCATAAAGGCGGGCGATTGATTTGCAAAAGTCTGGTTACAGTTGTGAATATTTTCTGTCTTAAAATGTTCATATTTAATGCAAAAAACATTATTTTATCTTAAAAACACACATTCATTTTTTTTTTTTAAGATATTTGTTTTGATTTTTCACATAAAACGACCAGTACAGCTCAACAGTGTAAATGGTATGATGCACAGAGAAAAAAAAATATGAAAGAAGAAAATGTTAATCAGAAGAAGGGAAATAATATTTTTACAGCTGTAAAAATAAAAGTATATACTGTATATATATCCAAACACTCAACATATACAGTATATTCATAAAAAATATGAAAAGATGTAAAGATAAATAATTGTATATATTAACATAAAAGATAAAAACAGAACTAAAACACAAAATAAAAACTAAAAAATAAAGAAAAACACAAACAAAACAAAACATGCCTGGTCCGCACAGACACCCCACCCCACATCCTGTAGATAATGACATTGTCAATCTAAACAAGCATTTAAGATAACAAAAAGAAAAGGGCTACTTCATCTTTTTTGGAGTTTGCGTAGAGGTAGATCGGAAATACCACATAAAGCAATTAAAGTATTCGCTCGGTGACCTCTGACAACGTCCTAAAGATGTTTTCCCAAAAGATGGTCAGAAAGGGACATGAGCAAAACATGTGTAGATGGTTACACATTAAGTTTTTTTCAAATGTTTTATTTTACATATCCTCTTTTTTTTATGATTAAAATCGTGACCAGACTTTAAATTTTCATTCTCAAAAACTTTACTGAAAGTTAGGGAAAGTAAGTAAATATTCCATAAAAAAGGCAATTCAGTCATTTGAATCAAAAACTAGATTGCAACAGTTTTTTTTAAATTGCTGCCCATTGTAATCGAGTAAAAAATGAATAAAGTATAAAACGTATGAATCGATTCTGTTTTAAAGCATTTACTTCTTTCGCACTAACCATTAGCTATTTAGCTCAATTTACCATAACAATACAGAGACAATAATGCTCGTAAATAGAGGTATCTATATATTTATTTAAAATATAATGCAATTAAAACAGAACACTTGCTCGTAAGCTGGAATTTAATAAATCTAGCTCATGATGCGGATTTAAGCATCAAAGTTTCTTGTGTTATAATGTATATTTCTACGCTAAATTCACAAAACTGTGTCTTCTTCAACAACTACAGCAACAACAACAAAAAAAACAGGATAGTTGGATTTCTATTTGTCAATAAATGAATTGTACTGCGTTTAATTTGTGACTCTTTTATTTTATCTTAATAAAACATTATGTAAATAAAAGATTTTTGACAAAACGTTTGTAAAAACAACTAAAAGAAATAGAACCATGAACGCATCATATGAATTATGACTTTAGACTTTTTTTTTATTGTCATTGCACAGAAAACACAGCAGTGAAACTGGCAACGAAATGTCGTTGCTTGGCAACCGTTAAAAAACACAGCAGAGTGATGTATATATAAAAAGTATAAATATAAATATTAATAAGTTAAAAATAGTGCAATATAATATAAACAGAATAAATAATTAAAATTTAAAACTTTATTTTAATAGTCTTAAAGTAGATTTACAATCACTATTAAGTTTAGACCTTTTTTTTTCGATTTAAGGGTTTAATTCCTTGTTTTTACCTAAACGTGTTTATCTTCCTTGTTGTTGTTCATCTTCCAGACAAAAATGATGTCTCAACAAATAGTTCCCTCTCTGTGGCTTCTGCTGCTTCCTCTCCATGTCTCCGGACATCTGTTCCCTATGCTTGGTAAGCAAAAAAAAAACAAATTTTTGTTTCATAATATTCGACTTTAACTTCTTCTTCTTCTGTGGCAGACAATCCTCTGGAGGTGAGGGAGGGTGACGTCAGACTCGTGGGCTCTGCCAGACCCTCCGAGGGCCGGGTGGAGATCTACCACGAGGGAGAGTGGGGGACGGTGTGTGACGACGGGTGGGACATGTCCGACACGAGGGTCGTGTGTCGCCAGCTCAAGTTCCCAGGGGCCAAATCGGTGCTCGAGCGAAACGATTTTGAAAAAGGTGAAACATTGGGATGTACTAGTTTTCACCACCAGATGGTGCCAAAGCTTGACAAATATTTTACCCCCTTTTTTTTCCTTTTTTTTTTTAACGTAGCAACTGGACCTATTTGGCTGGATGAAGTCAAATGTGATGGATCGGAACACAATCTGATATCGTGTGGCCAGAAGCCATGGGGGGATAACGATTGTACCCACAAAGAAGACGTTGCAATCGTCTGTGAAGGTATTTGCATCGATTTCTTGTACTCACGCCCTCAAAAAGAAGGGGAAACCAATACAAGTGTTTTAGAAGGGTGTCCCCCCAGTGTGGTAAACGTTGGTACTGCATAGAGAAATAGTCGCACCTTGGGCTCCTTTTGATTGGTTTTGTCAGTAAACCTTAAACTTGTGTTTTAGGTCTTTTTCTCATTGACTTAAGCTCCTTATATATGCACTTTGTTATCTCTTTGCAGCTTTTTATTCTCATTTGCACTTTGTTTTTTTATGGAACTTCTGTACCTTCTATCGCAGACCTGGGCAAACTCAAACCCTTTGACTGTATTTATGCGGCCCTTGTAATGTCAAAGTATGATCATGTATAAATGGTTCTAACGCATTAACAAATGTATTTTGTATTTATTATTCATTTATTTTTCAACATAACACTTGTTTATTTTTTGTGTGTAATTTTTCGAGTATATATTAATCCCTCAAAACTTTTTTTTATAAGTTAGTTGAAGAAATGTTTTGAAAAAAACTCATATATACAAGAATAAAATTGCAGCTTATTTATCTTAATAAAAGTCACGGCCTAATGACCAATGTCCTTTTTATTTTTTGGTTTTGCAGTAAGCGGGTCAAACAATGAGTCGGAGCAAGTGCTGGACCACAGCATCCTTTTATCCAGCGAGCTCGGCGAGCTCTTCGACAAGGGGGTCCTGTGCGACCTCACCATCCACGTGCAAAGTCCTCCCGGGAGCAGGCGCGAGGACGGTTCCTTCGAGATGGCCTCGGAAAGCATCTGCGCCCACAAGTCCATCCTGGGGATGTACCCGGCCTTCCAGTTGGAGGAAGGGGTGACGGAAATCACGGTCAACGTCAGTAGTCCATGCAAACCCTACTTCAAATTGTTCATCAGGTAACTGGAACTTAGGACTTTACTTACTTTTATTTCGTTTTTTGTTCACACGGTGGCAATTACACTGATCCAACAGGTGGTGGAGCCGGAAACAAATATATTAAAAAAATCAATTTTGCTGCTTCGTTATCACTGTGTCGTTATAATGTCTCATGTGTTTTTTTTAGGTATCTCTACACCGGCAAGCTAGAGGTCCAGTACTCGTCGGCGCAGTGCTACCATTGGTTTGGTTCTGTATTTCAAGTGAAACCGCTGATGAAAGACAGCGGTCGTCTTTTCACCTGGCTCCTGACTGAAGATCCGTCCTTCCAAAGCCAGCTGGCCCTGTATACCTACGCGACGGAGACCAACGACTTGGTTCTTCAGGAGACCTGCATTCAGTTCCTGGCCTGGAACTTGGAACGTTTGATGAATTCCTCAGCTTGGCCCGGCGCTTCTTTCGGCCTCATGAAGGCGCTACTGTCGCGCACGGACCTGGTGCTCAGGAACGAGTACCTGCTCCTACAGGCGGTGGAGAATTGGATCCTGGCCCGAAACTCCACTCCGGAGGACGAGGCCGAGCTTTTGGGCCTCGTTCGCTTCCCGATGATCCCGGCCGAGACGCTCTACAATCTGGACTTCAACAGCACGGTTTACAAGACACACCGAGATCTCTATCGTAGCAAAATCTTAAAAGCGTTGCATTTTAATGTCCTGCCCATCCTTAGTCTTGAGACCAACCCAAACTTCAACAAAAGCGACGTCGACTACCATTTCAGGATCTACACCGATTCCCCGTGGAGTAAAGAAGTGACTCAATTGCCTTCCTCTCAAAATCATTATCGTGGAAACGTCAGATACAACAATCAACCCTTAGACAGATTCTTCACGCCGTTCCACAGCCCTGTGGTCTCTAGGAACGACCAGCTTAGGTGGAACGTATATTATTTCACCCAGACCTACCAGTGTTCGGAAATCAACATGCGTTGTCAGTCCGCCCCGGTGTTTGTGCTCACTCCTCAAATTTATAATCTGAAATACGTCTACCAAAACAGGCTTCTGGTGTATTGCAAATCCAAGTTCCTCTCCAAAATTAAGGCTTTCAAAAACAGTGTGTCTTATATGGCCAAAAACAGCAGCTTAACCTACCCGTGCCCTCAGCAGCAGTTCACCTACCTCTATGTCGTGCGACCAGAGTACGCCTGACGTGGCAACAACGCCGCTTAAGAATGATTATAATCCAGCTTCTCTTAAATTGCAATCCTCCTTTCGCTTGTGGTAAATTCAATACAAACTAATGTTACGAATTCTGATCATTTAAAATCATTTTCATTTCTATGAGTTTAATTGTCGTTCATTTTCTGTAAGGTGGTTGTTAAATAAAACAATAAACCTGCGAGCAAGTTATATTTGTTTCTGTGTCTTTTGTATTGTAAGCAAGACGTGCAATATTTATTTCATATTTTGGGTGTGTCCCAAAATCGTGCACTTCTGCACTTACACTTGATTATTGAGTGCTTCCCGTCGAGCAGTGTGCCAAAATGTAGTGTGCAATGAGCACTCAATTGGTTCGCTAAAATGGCCAGAAAATTGAGTGTGGATCGACGGACACTTTCCACCCTTAACGGTCGCCATCTTGGTCACGTAGATGACACTACACTGAAGCTACGTCACTGACGCCGCGTCTTCGAAGTAATACCGGCGTAAATTGTCAAGAGAAAATACTATTTTTTACCACAAAACAACACAACAAAAATAATAATAACAAAATGAAACCAAACTTAATAACTTGTTCCAATTGACGAAAAGTGTCGGCGATAGTGTTCCAACGGCTGGTTGCAATCACCGTTAAAAAGTAGTAGAAGAAGAAGCTGTCGAGTCGTTTCCGATTATATTGTAGCGGCAGTGATTGATTTCTTCACGCTTAAATCCACATACAACGGTCTTGGACTTTTAAGAGGGGTAAACACTGAACCAGAATGTTGACGCCACCTCTTGCATTTGTGTAATTTTTATCATTGGCTAATACATACTTTCCCGTTGAGTCTTGACAAGACCCTTCCTCCATTTGTCCCAAAGGAACCCACATTTGGAGCTGGATGAAGTCAAATGTGATGGATCGGAACACAATCTGATATCGTGTAGCCAGAAGCCATGGGGGGAGAACGATTGTACCCACAAAGAAGACGTTGCAATCGCCTGTGAAGGTATTTGTACTCATGCCCCCAAAAAGAAGGGGAAACCAATACAAATGTTTAA
Organism: Callionymus lyra; assembly: GCF_982586985.1. Classification (NCBI taxonomy): domain Eukaryota; kingdom Metazoa; phylum Chordata; class Actinopteri; order Syngnathiformes; family Callionymidae; genus Callionymus; species Callionymus lyra. The sequence continues at coordinate 16,785,870 of NC_141832.1, read as the reverse complement.
GAAGTGTGTTCCCCCAGTGTGGTAAACGTTGGTACTGCATAGAGAAATAGTCGCACCTTGGGCTCCTTTTTATTGGTTTTGTCAGTAAACCTTAAACTTGTGTTTTAGGTATTTTTCTGATTTGACTTATGCTCCTTATACTTTGTTATCTCTTTGCACTTTTTTATTTTCATTTGCACTTTGTTCTTTTATGAAACTTCTGTACCGTCTATCGCAGACCTGGGCAAAGGTATGTGACTGTATTTATACGGCCCTCGTAATGTCAAAGTATGATCATGTACAAATGGTTCTAACGGTCTTGGACTTTTAAGGTACACACTGAACCAGAATGTTGACGCCACCTCTTGCATTTGTGTAATTTTTATCTTTCGCTAATAAATTCTTTCCCGTTGAGTCTTGACAAGACCCTTCCTCCTTTTGTCCCAAAGGAACCCACATTTGGAGACATAAAACCGTGTGATACCGGGCGAAGAGTTTATCCTCAATGTCGAATATTCCCTCTGCGGATACGCCACTGTGTAATCCGGGTTCCCATTTGCTACTGGTAAAAATTTTTAACTTGAGGGTCGGATAGCGCCGATGTCCGCTGCTTAAAACACTGTCTAACGATCCAAAATTGAAAGCCCATCCATTTTTTTTACCGCTCATCTCCATTGGCTTTACATGTTCGTGTGAACCCCCATTCAGAGTCCTGACTTGACCTGAAAATCTGGAAAAACAAAACTATAACCTTGAAGCCACAGAGCCAGCTAATAGGGGAACTTTGGTATGCGGTTCTGCGTGGACATCGAGTGTAACATGGCTGTAAAAGTCTTTGGGAACACCCTGGACATATTGTACAAATGGAAGCTATCAAAGCTAAGCTTACATTTTTAGGTCCATCAAAAAAAATATATCGGGGGGCGGGGTGGGGGAACCTGGCATTGCAAGAACATGCAGTGTTACCTCAAGCCTAAGATGTAACCGGGGACTTTCTTGCTGTGGTAAACCCACTGACCACCGAACCGCCGAAAATGCCCCGGCCAGTATTTTTAAATATACTGTACATACTTTCTAAATAATTGGAAGAGTAAATAGATTGTGACTTTCTGCGTGATGTCGGTTTCCTCTTTCGTGAATCACGGAATCCTTCTGAACATTTTCCCTTCCATACCAGACAAGTTAATCTACACGTCTGCTATTTACAGTACACGTCTCAACAAGTTTAGGATTGTTTGCCAGCGACATGTTTACGATATTTTGATTGTCGGTTTGATTAGTAAAAAAAAAAAAGGGGCGGATGTGAGTCATTTAGTTAAAAACAGAGAGTCCAACCTGAGGCTTGTTATTCACCAGAAGGAAAAGCTCTTGGATTTCATCACGTTGATTGTCTGAGTAATATCTGGTCGTCTCTATAACCTTTAAGTCATGACCCATGATGTGTTTTTAGGGGTTTTGGTTTACCACTTTTAATGACAATAGTCATCGTGAATGTCTTCTAGGTAATGATGAGATCGTTCTTTTCCATTCGTAGCAATGATTTATGTCACGTAAACCTTCCATCCCGACCATATCGTGGGAAAACAGTTTGAAGCGAAGAGGCCCAGACAACATTGGCCCCAAAAGGGTTAGTGTTTTTTTTCTGGGGGGCTTGGGGGGGCTGATATAAGCCTTGTCCACACAAAGTCAAAGATGGTCTTAATCCGCTAAAGTTCTTTGTTGAGACTTTTAAAAAACTTTTTGAACCGGGTCCTGTGGATAAAATTGTGCTGGAGCAAGTTTCCTGTCTTAGCGGCCAGAAACTTAGTTCTATGAACTACTTCTTCTAAGAAATGGGGGACGTAAACAACCAGCAAATAAATGGATAAATGAATAGTTAAATGAGGTATAAATATGATTTTTTTTTTAAATGAACTGGACAGAATAAATATATAAACAAAAAGAAATTACAACAATCTGTAACATTAATTTCTACAAGACACAGTGAAAAAATGAGGGGTGTTGGCTTCCAAGACTTCTACTTCTACCGGACAAAAACTCATCAGGGTGACCAGGGCCAAACCTTCTTCCAAGTTGGATATACCCGTGACACCAATCTTAAAGAAGACCCCCTAAACCCTTGTGTTATCTCGGGGTCAAAGTGACCCGAAAAGGCAGAAGACAAATGTGTTATCCCTTGTGTTGCCTCTGGGTCAAGGTGAAGGACCTCCCTGGATCCCAGAAATACATATGCAGTAGCGGGGCGCTCCAGTACTCTACGTGGTCCCTTTTTTTTGGCCTCGATGCAAAGAACCCCCGGGATGAACGCTGAAAATGTAGGTCAAAGGGAGGATGGACGTGCTTCTCTGCTGGCGGAAACATCGGGCTCACGTCATGGTCTTTCCATCTCAAACACGCCGGAAAGAATGCAAAGTTGAGAAGGTCAGATCGTTGCGACACCTACGTGTAAATTTCTGAGGAAACGCTCTGTGGACATCAGACCAACGGTCGGTGACGTACTCACACCCCGGACACTGTAATTTCGGGAAAATTTGCGGACTAAACCGTGGTAATTGGAAAAACCGAAAAGGGGGGAGCGGGGGGCTATTGTACGCCCCGGGGTCAGGCCCTGATAGAGAAGGTTAAAGAGGATGTGGGTCACTGCCGCAGCACCCACCAGTTGCCATAATGGGACTTCTTTTTTTCAGCCTTACTGGGCACTTCCTTTTCAAAAAGTATTCTTGGCTTTGCAAGTCTATAATTTAGCTCGAGTTTGGAGGTTGAAGCCATTCCTGTCCGCTCGCTTGTGTTTGTAGTGGGTAAAGTACACGGGGGGCTGCTTACATCGCATTTTCTTCGACAAATACGCCCCTTCCACAAATTAAAGCCAAATGTTGATAGACACACAGTAGCAGAATTCAACACCTTTTTTTGTGATGTCATGAGAACCGTGCGGGAAACCTGATTCAATAATGGTTGTCATTTCATTATGTGTATATCACTTCTGTATTCACTCCTTTTCTTCTTCACTGACGCCTTTTACTGCTTCTGTCACCGCGAGTCACGCCTTCCAACTTTCTGGAACTCTCCCTTATCTTAACGGTTGTCTTTAGGAACGATGGGAATAGTCGTTTCAATTACCTTTAAAAAGAAAAAAAGATTCATGGGATGTTAGTCATTACGAGATGTCAAGATTTTTCCTCCTCGGCTCTTTTCCATCCCGCTTTTATTAGTAAGTGGAAAAACATTTTTGTAACTGTGGAAAAGAACGGAAATGTTTCCCAAAAAGAGTGCGGAGGAGAGATACACAGGACCAAAATATGAGGTCATCTGATCTCATCCTGTCTTTATTTTTGCATTTTTATCAGGCTGTCCTTCCTCTGATCCCTCCAATACTGGATCCAAAAAAAAAGACTCTTGAGACAACGCTGATACAGGAAAGACCACCCTCCCACCCCCAACCCTGAAAACCCACCACTCTTTTTCTCTTTTTAGCGCATGAGTAACAGGGTGATAAACCGCTTCGGAATTTACCATCAAATGTCTTTCACAGAGGCGCAAGTGTTTTCGTGAAGCCATGATGACGTTTACGTTTCGTCTAATCCTTGTTAGGACGATGTTTGACATTCACACACAGTTGCTTCATGGGGAATCACAGCAGGATTCCAAATACACTTGTTACTTACGTAGCACACATATCAAAGTAAAAAGAAAAATTGAGATTATTGTTGGGTCTGCTAATTGCTAAAAATGCTATCAAGCCAAATTACTAGAAAAAACAACATACATCCTTATTAATATTGTTCTTTTTTAATGTGACTCCATTTTTTTTTACACAGAGCACCATGTGAACAGACCAGTAAACTCGGGTTTCAGTTTACGATTAGAAATGTGAGGTTTGTTAAAAACATTAAAAACACAATTTTGTTTTTATCTTAGCACACGACTTTTTAAAAAATATTCTTTTTTATTTTCATATTCTTAATTTAAGACTCTTCTATTGTAGTTTTGTATATTATTTGCTGTCTTGTTGTTTTTAGATTTCTCTTTTGTATATCATTGTTTGTTTTATTCACTTTTGTACATCTGTGTGTACATAAATAAATAAATACATTGTATGGTGAAGTTTTCTCATATTTAAAAAAATACAAAGCGATGCTGTTGTATTTCACTACAGAAGGGCCACAGCTATAATTGTTAACTTTACATTAAAATTAAAAAAAACAACGTAATCCTTACAGTTTCCTTTCTATTATATGTTGCGTGGTGGTTTATTAAATTTAATGGACGCAATTGCTAGAACATGGAAAACATTCTGTTGTTTTTAATGTAAGTTCTTAATATTTTTGTAAATATTTAACAAATACGTTTTTAAAGTTGAATAAAACAAAAAAGAAAGTTGAACTCCTCACCTCTGGTTGAGTGATGGAATTTTTCTTTCATAATTATTCTGGGGAAACACTACTTTTATTGTTGATGTTCTTTTTGCGTCAGACCATGATGGGAACCTGAGGCGGTGATGCGTTCACTGGCAGTGGGAGGAGTCACCAGCGGTGGTTTAAATGCAGCTTCAGCTGAAGAGGAAAGCAGATCTGGAGGAGGCGCAGAAAAGGAGACACATCTCTGACAAACTGAAGAATCTTTCTGGTTCACTCCGGTGACTTTTTTTTGGTTGGATTTGAGGCGCGTCGTTTTTTTTTTAAAGTTCTTGAGAATAATCTCCGAGCAGCCTCCAAACATGACGCTCAGAAGTTGTTTGGTGACTTTGGTTCTGTTGTTCCTCTGGAGGGTGGAAGACTTGGCTCAAGCCTGTCTCTGCGCCCCGGTCCATCCTCAACACGCCTTCTGCCACTCGGACGTCGGTAAGTCTCTCAATTCTTCCTCTGGAAAAAAAGAAAAACAAACTTTAAATCCACATTTTAACTTAAGACACAAATGCAACTAAAAACAATATATATTTTTTATCAAGCAAATGTTATAATGATGCATTTGTAACTTAAAAAAAAAAAAAGTATTTTCCAACACGTCATAAGGGGGCGTTCTCTTTTATAACACACAGAGCCATACGTCCAGCTTGTCCAGTTCTCCTTTACTAAACAAACAAACTCTTATCTCTTTTCGTGAGCACCAATTAAGAGGGAATAAGGAATGTAAAATACAGATTTTATTTTTGTAATTATAGCACCTATATTTGTCTAAATGATTTATTAAATGTGTGATCATTTAGTGTATTAAAAACTGTCTTAATTTATGAGAAATAGTAAATATTCCCTTAATTTAAATGATTATTGTATGGTTAGTTGCTTACTAGCTTTTTTTCAGTTTTAAACCTTCACTTTAGCTTAATTTAAATGATTATTGTAAGGTTAGTTGCTTACTAGCTTTTTTCAGTTTTAAACCTTCACTTTAGCTTAATTTAAATGATTATTGTAAGGTTAGTTGCTTACTAGCTTTTCAGTTTGTTGTTTTCTTTAATTGCAAATATTTCCTAGAATACAAATCGAATATGATTCAAAAAGTTTTTTGTGATGTTTTTCTGGATAAGTACCGGTAAGTAAATGAATGAACTTTCCTGCATTTATGACGTTAATCAATATTAATTTTATAAGATTAATACAATTAAAAAAAAACACACTGAAATTAAATATGAATGCTATGATTTCAACTGTAAATTTGAAGTCCGTTCGTCCATCCATTTAATAATAATCCATAATTTTTATTTAAACTGTGACATTGATGTCAATATTTTTCCAACCAAAAGTATTAGATGTTAGCTTCACTATTATCCTCAAGAGACATTTGGAATTAACTTATTTTACCAGTTGTAAAATAAAATTAAAAAATTGTATCCTTCATCTTCCACACTTTTTGTCATCATTTTCCCGCCGTTCTTCATCTGTTCGTTGTGCTGACGAGCCATCTTTCCCCTGAAGGTTCACATGGATAGTTTATCTCTGTAATTGACCTGCAACAAAACTCTCCCTGTTGCAACATTAAACAAGCCGAGACCAACAGTAACCAGCTTGTCTTTAAAAAAAATCAAAGTTTACCCAGAGTTGGGTGTTTTTTTTTCATGCTAGCGAATTGGCAGTGTGCAGTGTGACTGTACAAGCGGACTTATTCAAAGTTCCTTCTGTAGGAAAGTTCCAAGTGACCACATTATCCGACTGCAGCGAAAGTTTGTTTGTCTGTTTACTGTGGATTCTCCTCTAACCCCATAATGCACAACAACAGTTTTATCTTCAATCTCCCCATTGAAATTCACCACATCATTCTAAGGTCCAATCTATCCAGCACTAGGCCTCTCTTAAGACCATTTTATGCCATTTTTTAAATTCTTTTTCAGAGAATTCAAGCTGTTTTTTCCTCCAACGTGAGCTAATGACCATTTTTCCAATACAATAGCAACATTTCCACCATCATTTCCTTTTTCTTTGGCATTCTTTAATTTTTTTTTAGAAGAAATTGTGAAAGAAATATGGCTTATTTGATGGTTCTAGTGCAGCACTATGATATAAAGATCAGGGATGTCTTTTTATAGAAAGAAGGTTGAGGGTTTGAGTTCAGCTTAAGGCACCAAAGCTAATGGATGACTCTTAAAAATTGGCTGTAGTTGAGTAGTTTATATGTGCTCTGTAATGCCGTGACCACTTCAATAGGTCACCCTTAGCCTCTCACCCTAAGTAGCTGGGATAAGCTTTAACATAATAATTTTTAAAAATGAACTGTTGCTGCATCTTATCATTAAAAAAACAAAGTTTTATGGATGATGTTCTATCTCCATTTGAGGACAGGATTCATGTTTTGCGGGTTTTTTAATTGCCTGCTTCAGTCATCGGGCGTCTTGAACCCGACGCTCCGTCCTGTAATTACGTGACAAGGATTTGTTTCTTCAATCCCTAACCACATCATTGCGTGTGTTTATTGTCAGACTAAATGAAAAATTGCGTCTCTGTTGTTTTGACTCAGTTTTAGAAGGGACTACTACTTGTTTGGACACGTGAGACTTGTTGTTTTTCAATCAACATCAGGAGATTGTGATTGTCCGTACATTAGCTTTATAATCACATTGCTTCCCATTATTTGGGATGGATAGAACGAAGCTGAATGTCGAAGAGTTCCTCGGCTTTCCCGGAAATAAACATGGCCACAAAATACCATGATATGCTGATGACATATTGTTGCTAATTGCTAAACGCTAATAGTTTTTTGGTAAATTGTAGAGTTTATCTTCCTGTTTAAACTTTAGTTATAGTCATGGATGTAGATAAGACCGACAAAGGTTTGGTAAAAACAAACCCCTGCTACCCAAAGAAAGTCTGTCCACGTGGAAGTCGCAATCAGCACTTTTCTCTCCGGATTAATCCAGAATCCAAGGTTGTTTTCGTCTGTGAATCTGCATGTCCAGATGACTTCTGCAGCACACAAAGCAACGTGCAGAACATTTTCCTGGCAGCCGACGAAATACCAACCGTGATGATGTGTTTCTTTTTCTTCCCCACTTCTCCATGTGGCAATATCGCAGTCCTAACTCTCGCCACAGCTGTCCCAAAAAATCACTCCCCTTTCCTTTCTGCACCCTTATAAGGAGATTTTAGTGTCATTGAATTGGGGCACATGTGGCCCACAGGTTCATGCTTTTTTTTTTTTTTGAAACGCTTGTGATGGTCTGTGGCAGTCGGTAGCTTCCACCTCAAAGGAGGAACATCTGGTCGGCATTAGCTCTGTCGCTAACTTCTACCAGATTGCGTCTTAAAAAACAAAATAAAGATCCAGGTGATCAAATCTTTTTTTTTTCTATCTATTCTATTGTTACTTCGCCCTCAACTGGAAGACCATATGGATGTGATAATATTTTCCTACTTCCCTCGTTCAAATCCGAGGTTTACAGTTTAGGAGGTTAGAAGAAAAAAGGAAAAGTGAACGCTCTGATTTGCATGTCAGCACCTTTTTTTTTTTTTTTATCCAGACGGGGGCCGACGTGGAGGCCTGGGGGGGCGACATGGAGCATTTTAGTTCAGAGTTTTTCAGGAGTGCTGACTGGCTTCCTCCGGCAGCACACATTCCTTCCTCGTCGCGCAGCTGACGAAACACTCGCGCATCTGTGTTCTCTGCAAACACACTCCAAAAAGCCGCGGCGGCGTCCAAAACTGTAGCATTCCGAACGTGGGCAAGGCTTCGGATATACGGTTTCGTCTGAGGAATCGTGAAAACGCCGTCTGATGTTTTTTGTTTTTTTCTTTCCCCGCAGTCATCAGGGCGAAGGTGATGGGGGCGCAGGATGTGGACGTTGGCAACGACATCTATGGAAACACCATCAAGTGGATCAAATATGACATCAAGCAGACGAAGGTAGGAAGCGTCCTTTTTCAAAATATTTGTTTGCTGGCGTAGAAATTTGGCAAAAACTCTCTGATAAACAGACAAAAAAAGAAGCTTCGGTTCTTCTTCAGAAAGGGAAACGGCAGTGGTTCAGGGACAGCTTTTCTTTGAGCAACACATTAGCTAGTGATGGTCTGACGAAGCTTCATGAAACAGTGTCGTTATTTTAAGAGTCCAGTAGATGGCGGTCTCTGCACTATTTTCCTTTGTTTTGAACTTCTGTTCTAATGAAACATCACATCATTTTTAAACTGATGGCGCCACCTACTGACCTCTAAACAACATGATACTGTTTCACAAAGCTTCAGCAGCACATCCCTAATATTAGCTGCTCTGCTGTTGAGCTACTTTTAGCAACAGCTATTAAGGTCGCTTGGTCTATTTTTTGAAGTACTCACTGTGACCTGATGGGGGCGATACGTGAATATATTATAACATGAATAATTCAAGACTTTTATTTGGCATTTGAAACTTAATTGAGAGCAATGAGCAGTAGGTGGCACAGTAGTGACCCAGAACTTCAGAAAGATTGGTGGATCCTGATGGTATTTTGGAACACAACAGTAATTCAACCAGTTTTTCCCATTATTAACATTTTCTGCAAGTTAGGTAGAAAAATCTGATTTTTAGTTACTTTTGCAAGAAGACAAACTAAGCTCTTTGGTTAACTGATGCAGTTAAAGACCTCTGTGAGGGACTGGTAATGATTGAATGGAAAGTTTTCGATACCGGTACTGATTCTGGTGCCTTCACTTTTCAACTTTTCCTGAATCATTATTTTTTTATAATGCCAATTTCATGAGATCAAATCTAAGGAAAAGAAAGTTACTTTCCACCAGTCTAGAGTTTTGATTTTCAGCTTCGGTAAATCTCCTGTTTTATAACTGTTTAATAACGAATAAATAAAGAAATCCACAAATTATCAAGTTTTGATCTGGCTACTGAAACTGAAAGAAGAAGTTTGCATTTCCGTCGGTGCCTCCAAAGAACCGAAGTTCCATATTGTCCCAATTTGCCTCTGGCAAAATATCGCCCTGCCAAGTCCAGGACAAATTCCACATAAATCCACAAATCCTAATTTGTTTATGTTTACGACTCGAATTGTTTTGCAAAAACGACCCGGGGAAGGTTCTGTAGTATGGACGATTACCAAAAGGGCCTTGGTTGCCAACCTTGTTGGGTATTAATGGAGTTTGTCTACTGGTGTGTTAGAAATTAATTTTTAAAAGTTTAGTTAAATATATCAATTTCTACCTTTTTAAAAAAACAATATAAGGTTAAGGTTTAACTTTGTAGTTTAAATATCCATGACTTGAGGTTAAGATCCTTTTGCGAAAATTACCTGTGAGGATGTTTTTTTTTGTCACCAAATCTGTATTATTTTGGGCAAAACGTTTGAGGGATTAAAAGGGCTTTGATCTGATTTTGACCTTGACCTCTTATGAAATCTCCTTCTTCTTTTTCCAGATGTTCAAAGGTCCCGACCAGGTTTACGATGCCATCTACACTCCGCCCATCTCTGCGCTCTGTGGAATCTCTCTGGATTCCGGCAAAGAGTACCTCATCACAGGTACTATATTTACTATTGATGGATCGGTTTTTAACTTTTTTTTTTTAACTTTTCCTTAATTCTGTGACTGCAGGAAAGCTGGAGGCCAACGGCAAGTTGCACGTGATCCTGTGCGACTACTTCGAGCCGTGGGAGAAACTGAGTCTGACCATGAAGAAGAGCCTTCCTCAGCGCTACGAGATGGGCTGCGACTGCAAGGTAAACGGCCACTTCCTAAACCCCCTTGTGTGGTGGCCTGAAAACAAACGTGTTCGAGCTATCCCTTGCATTGTCTCTGGGTCAAGCAGAGCAATCTGCCACTGCATATGTATTTATAGAAGGGAGGTAGTACCCGTAAAAAGGGTTAAGACCTTTATTAAAATCAGAATTGGTGATTATTTTTCCAGATCACCCGCTGTGCCACCCTCCCGTGCGCGATCAGCAGCCCGGCAGAGTGCTTGTGGACGGACTGGCTGACCGAGAAGCTGGTGGATGGAAAGCAGGCCAGACACTACGCTTGCATCAAGAGAAGCGACGACTCCTGCGCCTGGTACCGAGGGGCAGCGCTACCCAAGAAAGATTTCCTGGACATCGAAGACCCATAAATGTAACACAATCTGGTGGTTCTCTGGGGGTGCTTCGCGTTAAATCACTTCAACTTAGCAAATAAATCCATAAGTCGAGTTGTTTTGTTTTTTTCTGTAAGGAAAGTGTGCTCTTGTGCGTTGCTGATGTGGTTTTGGAAAAAGGAAAAAAAAATCATGAGACTCAGCACTTTCCAAAGCACTTCCTCATAAACCACTTCTGCCTCAGCAGAAATAAAAAGGGAGTCTTACAAGTAACAGTTCATGCTGGTGTTGTTTTCTGCGCTTTTTCTTTTTCTGCCAAATAAGTGGAGTGCATGAAACTGATGCGGCGGAAAGTTTTGGGGACTCGGTCGGAATCCTTGGTGGTAGCAGAGCTATCGGGAAGATTCATCTCCATTTTTTTTCTTTGTTTAGCTTGACTGTCTTATAACTTTCCAACGTGTATTTTTGTATGTCCGACACATGATTTAAGAAATTGAACAGCTCCAGAGCCAACGTGTGCACGATGAGGGTAAATAGATCTGAATTAGACAAGAATGCACTTTTTTAATTGTTCCAGCTCGCTCGTTTGTGCTTAATAAGGAGGATTGACTCCTCTGTGTTTTGTTTTTTTGATTTATATATATAACAGCTCTTTGTAATACTATCATTAAACGCGTTATTTAAGAGTCATATGGTGTTTAAACATGCCTTCATTTTTCTACTTTTTTAATCTTGTGTAAAGAAAACAACAAATGTTTGACATGAAACATGACAAGTGTGTCCATTAAAGGTTGAATAACCAAAATGCTGAATTGTTTTTGTGACTATTAACCATTTTTTTTAAATTTAATTGAAGCGTTGTAAATTTGATTAAATTAAGATTTAAGGTTTTGTGCTACCAAGCTAGCTAGTGTAGGTAGTAAAGAGGAGCTAACCTGCCATTAACTTGGTACCAAGAAGAGCAAAATAAATCAAATTAAAATCATGTTGGAACTCTTGCAAAGGGTTTAAGTGAGCTGTCATTTAAAAACAACAGTGTCTTTGTAATAACATACTGTAAATGTGTGAGCGTTACAGTGTAGTTGTAGTAATAACATTTTCTCAGATGTTGTGAGCAAGTGAAAATAAAGGAGCAAAAAGGATAAATACAAGTTATAAAATCAAGCTAAATATTCCAAAAATGATTATTTATTGTTACTTTTTTTTTAACTTTCAACCTGTGGCAAATAATCACTTAAATATTGTAAATTATTAAATATACAAAAAAGAAAACAAATTACAAATTAAAACGGTTTGTTACTACATGATGTTTGACCTCAGAGGGCCATATAAATCCAGTCAAATGGTCACATGTGACCCCAGGTCGGGCTTCGCACAGGTCTGGTGTTGTGTACAAAAGTTTGGAATCAGCATAAATCCCATTTTATTTAATATAAGAAATAACGTTTTTTTCAATTACGTAGTATAATATAATTTTAATAGATACTTGATGATTTATTTGTAAGTATGTAAGTCATAGTTATTTTGAAAATAAAACATTTCAGTAAAAGTGGGACTTCCTGGAGAAGGTTGAAAATAACTAAAAGAAATACATCATATAATTCTCAATGCTTTTCTTACATAGGTTTGTTTTTTCGTTTTTACTTTTTCAAAAGATTGTCAAATGTATAGGAAATTAAATGCACTGTTTTTAATTGACCGAGACCCAATTAATGAAATGCGGTTATTGGACATCAATTTAAAAAAGGAATCTTTTTTATTTAATATTTCTAATACAGTAAAAAAAACGCCAAGTTCAGTCTTGAGACGAGTCGGAGCGCCCCCTGCTGTAATGTTCCATTCCTACACACGATAAACACGGCGCTGTCTTTCCCCGTCACGTGTACCAGCCACTGTGTCACAGTCGGCGGCGATTGGTTGAACCTTTCGAACGTCGCCTGACCTGTCCTCCCATTGGCTCCCTTATCACGTCCGTCATTTCGTGGATCCCGCCCCCTGATAATGCAGCATGGGCGAAAATACCAGCCAGAGAAGCCCGAAGTGAGATAAAAGGACGGCTTTATTTAACACGTTGGCGCGCTAATAAGGTGAGATAAAACCCTCGCTCTCATGGTTCCCACGTCAATACCTCGCTAACTTTGAATGTCACCGGGTTATTTTGGAGTGTTTAACGCGCGCTGTTGTGCTAGGAAGTGTTAGCCGCTCGCTCGGTGAGATGCTAACCCCACATTGCAGTAGACTTCGCCACGTTAAGTTAGCTTCGGCTAATATGCTACGAGCCCGGTTAGCGTCGCTATCCCAAAAAATAAAATCCACTTTTTTATTGTTATTATAACTACATTTGCGTGACGATAACGTGTAAATAAACTCATAATCTTGTAATTAGCCAATTAGCATGTGAACAACGATGTCATACTGAGGTGAATACAGTATCGTAGCTGGTTTTATTTTTAATTCTTCTGCTATTCAATCGTAAAAACACACATTTATTTCCAAAAACACTCGTACAAATGACTACACTGCTGCTGTGCGTGGAGACCTGGTCAGCAATGTTAGAATCCGATGCTTTTAAATACTTGTGTGACGACAGTAACCTCTGTTACCATTTACTGTCACGTCATTTGTGCTCGGTTACTATTCTATGACGTCAAAACCTTCACTTATTTACGCCTGTGAGGTCATAGACATAAAATCAAACTAACAGTTGTAGGAATTCACCCCCCCAACTGAAAAATGTATTATTATTTTCAGTTGTTATTACCTGGCTATGTTTTTTTTTTTAAACTGTAAATGTTCAAATGCAGGGTCTGACAATAAAATGTCCTCAGGGGCCACATTCTATACTTTTTTAAGGGTCCGTCAAGCCAAAATAAAGGAGTATAAAATCAAGAAATATGCCTTAATTACTTTCTAAATGACATATTATATACATGTTATAAAAAACAATTGATATAAAAACACTTTGTTTACCAAGTATTTTTTTATACTCACTTACTGAAAGTCCTAAAACCATATAGTCATATTTTGAGACTATTAATCTTTAAAAGAAATTAATACAAATACAATTGTTGGTTTCTACATGATCTTAAACGTCACGATAAATACAGTCAAAGGGAAGTATTTATCGTACTGGCATACGAGAGAGCTTGGCTGCAACTTCCTGTTTATTATTGTCCATACAATTATTTATTATTTAAAGTGTACTCACACAGATCAACCCTCATGCGCACGTGCACACACCGTCTTCTATAGAGGACTATAAACATTTTAATAAACAATTTTATTTCATCTTACCACCTATTTCTTTGTATATATTAAATGATAATATTGACATTTTAATCGTTCCTTTCCATACAAAGTCTTTGTTGTTTTTCTTTTATCTATGTTCTTTGTCTTTAGACTTAGATTGTATCATCTTCTTTCTCTTTATGTTCTTCTTCTTATTTTATTTTGATTTAATTGCTGTATTTTCTGTGGCTATTGGAAAAAAACAATTTTTTGGTTTTTTAAAGTTTTACCTTACCTTACAAAAATGTTTTATATTTTAGGAAATGTACTGTTTTAGCATTTAATTAATATTAATGCATCCTTAATGAGTTCATTAGTCAGATTCCACTCAAGGTCCAGAGATATGTTCAACATAATTTTGTGTACACAGAAGTCATTGACTGGTTCAATTGCATAATAACCTGGATGCATTGGTTGATGTCAGCGTATCAGCGACTCTGCAGTTGCGTCACTGCAGTCGGTGGCGTCCCCCACGGCTATGTCATTCTTTAGGTGTATCACTGGTCCATGAAGGTCATTGTGCCCTTGTGCCTACAATTCATATTCTTCTCCCCCCACAGCCAATGCCACCGTGTGATGAAAATAATCCCAGTGTCCCTCTTGCCTTTTTTGTCATCACTGTAACATTGTGGCGCTAATGCAGGATAAACAAATTTCCCTTCGGGCAATCGATTCAGTCTGCAGCATCTGTGTTCACTCCATTTATTTTTTTCTTTAAAAAATTTGAGCAGCATTGTGGACATTTTGTGAGCGCCTCGCTACAAAGTAACACATCAGCAGCTGCACACTTTGCTGACAGACGGTTGTTGTGGAAATGTGCACAATATTATCTCTTTAGAAATGTTCTTTTCAGTGCACTCTCTGCATCACTGTATTTAAAGGGACCGTGTACAGCAAGACGGTGATGTTAAGCCTCCATGTTAATGTCGTTATTGGTGTTAATTCTGGCAGAAAATGCTAAAATTAAATTATATTTATGAATGCAAAATCTGATTAAAAAAAAAATGGCTTTATTGCTGGAAACAGATTATTTATCTTTCAAATTCACATTTTATTTTTATCCTAGTTCTTTTATAGTTAATTCCAATTAAGTAATTTATATATATATATACCGCCATCAGACTCCTCAACAGTTAAACCACATCTACCTCATGCACTACTTGTACTTTTGTTGCTCGGTTTTTTTTAGATTTTTATTATTTCAAATGTATATATAGTTATTTATGTATGTGTGTGTGTGTGTGTATATATATATATATATATATATATATATATATATATATTCATTTATTACTGTGCACTTTTGTTGAGGGTACAAAGTAAGAATTTCATGGTACGTAGTACCTATGACAAACGCTTTGAATCTTGAATATATATATATATAAATAAAAACAACTATGTATTTTTATTTAAAATGAACCTGCAAATATTCATGGCATTTGTTTATTTTTATCTTGCAACCCCTGACCCTTTATATGACAGCAGTCAGTACGTCCTCAGAAGCTAAAGGAACAATGAAATTCCAAGGGATCCTGGCGATTACTGAGGATGAGAGGATACAGTGGTCTCCGGTAGCTTTGAAAGATGATGTTTGGACATTTTTTGATTTCAAAACATGTTCTTTTCAGTGCACTCTCTCCATCACTGTATTTAAAGGGACCGTGTAAAGCAAGACGGTGATGTTAAACCTCCGCGTTAATGTCGTCATTGGTGTCAATTCTTGCACAAAATGCTAATGTTTTTAGCATTTATGAATGTGTAAATTGGATTAAAAAATACTGTCTTTATCGCTAGAAACAGTTATGACAATAGTTGTTGAAGCAGTAATAAGAAGAGATGTTTGGCAAGGACTACTTGTTTAGTGTAAACATACGTTTAGTAAAAAATGTCACCATAATTTTCTCCTAAATACAAAATAACAACCACTTCCTTATTGAATCCTTGTTTATTATTTTCTTTTCAATACATTTACGTGAATTGATTCATTCATCGTTATAGTTAAAACCCAGAATCGTATCTGTGTATTATATAGCAGTAAACATCTCCTAGATGTTGTTAATATCGACTCTTTTGTTTTGTGTGAACAGAAACTGAAAGGGAAAACGATAGAGACAAGAAGAAGAGATGAAATATCTTCAAATGCTATCGTCTGGTGTCATAAGTAACTGCAGGGACAGCTGCCAAGTCACAGCTGCTGCTTTACACACACTTGTCCTTGTTTCTCTGTCACACGTGCCTCAGCGAGTGAAGCTGTCGTTGCCCTCTTGAGCTGCAACTTGCACTGATGAGCTGAAGGCTACGTATTAAAAAAAAGAAAAAAAAAGATATCAGAGTTCTCATAAACTAGGTTTGCTGTGTTGAATAACTAAAAGTGCAGTTGGCAAGGATGAGTTGGCATCGACAGAAAATGATTTTAAAATTAGTTGCAGAATCATTGGTAACTCAATAACTCCCTTTATTATGTAACATTTACAACCTTGATTTAAAAAGAAAAAAAGAAGGGATTTATTAAATATGACTGCCAGTGAAAGTGGCAAGCGACGCAGCCGTTTTTGCCAAACCGTTAAAAGTCTGGACGCCTCAAACTGTGTTGGTCGAAGAACACTTAAGCTGTGGACGATTTCCATCCAAGTGTTGTCCTTGTTGCTGACCTTCTTAGCTCCTGTATTTAATAAACACGGAGACAACATAAGTTAATGGTCGATTAAGTCCATCGTCTTCCAATGACTGGTGCTTAATTTGATGTTGTCGTTGACTAGGTGATCCTGTAAATTATGTTTTTTTTTTCTTCTGTGTTTTTTTTGGTGTAACTTTAAAAGCACAGAAATGACTAACATGTGTGGCTAACAATGCTCCATAAAAAAAAACATATTGTGTTTTAATCCGAATAATGAAAATAATCTTTAGATCTGTTCCATGATCTTACTTCGATCACACAAGGGCCACAAAATGCAGTCTAAGGGCCGCACGTGGCTCCAGGGCTGCACTTTGCCCAGGTCACAGGTCACATGACTATGCAAACATGAGTGAGTGGACGATTCAAAATTGGCTCAATGTTAGCTAATCGTTCTAAAGAGTACTCTCTCATGGAATGGCAATATTATTATATCATAATTTTGATTCCCATGATTAATTACTAGTAATAAATCACTTATGACGATATCACATGTTTTCATTTAAGTTCAACTCTGGAGAATACATTCTGATGTTAAAATGAAAGTGTATATTGTAATATTGTGGCATATTTATTTCTCCAGTCATTCGTGTTGACATTTTCGAAACATGAAAACCAATTATACCGCTTGAATCTTTCAGTGATGTTTCAACAATGCCGATAGTGGATAAACTCAAGGAGGCGCTAAAGCCCGGGCGCAAGGACACGAGCGATGAAGGCGACCTCAACAAGCTGCTGGCCTCGTCTGCCAAGAAGGTTCTGCTGCAGAAGATCGAGTTTGAACCTGCGAGCAAAGGCTTCTCTTATCAACTGGACAGCTTGAAGAACAAGTATGTGATCCTGAATCCCCGGAATGAGGGCGCCGCGGGGCAGAAAGTCTCTGACCATTTCCAAATCAAACGGCAAGGTGAGCTCACGAAAATGTGTTCTTTAAACCCACTTAACAATTTTCCTCATGATATATATATATATAGATAGATATTAAAAAGAAATGTATTAAAATCTCTTTATTTTTACCATAGTTAATGTGGTGTATATTCCAATAAAGTGTGTATAAATTAAAAACAATTCAAATTCCAAATGACTCTTAACGTACAAATATTCACGTTGCTTGCTTATTTTTGTGTTGCCAATATAACTAGCCACTAGATGGCAGCAGTCACTAGTAGTCCTCAGCTTATGACTGAGGACAAGAGGATACATTCGATTCCAGCACCTTTTTTAAAGCTGATTTTTGGACTTACTGTATTTCTGCCAAGAGTCATGAGCTCTGTAAGTTCTGCAAAGCCAGAGTCAAGTACTTTGTCCTTTGACATGTCATTTTTTCAGTATTTAAGAGTATTTTCTCTGCAAGACAAAGGTCACGACAGTGAAAATCATTGATTCATCTTAACATCATCTTCTCCCTCAACGCTAGTTTCGGAGAATAACATCAGCGGCCAGAGCGATGGGATCCCGGCCCCACAGAAGATGCTGTTCCCGGCGAACAAGCTGACGCTGAAATGGGAGCGAATGTACAGGGTAGGAGCCGGCCTTCACAATCTGGGAAACACCTGCTTCCTCAACTCCACGGTGCAGTGTCTCACCTACACTCCACCGCTCGCCAACTACCTGCTCTCCAAGGAGCACAGCCGAGCATGTGAGTGCTTCTTCAACATCTCTGACATTCTTACTGTCAAAAGGGAGACTGAACTGTGATACTTTTATCGTGCAGGTCAATGTGTCGTAACTTTTTCTTTCGCCCTGCATCCTTTATTTGATTTTTCTATAAACGTTTTTGAGCATTATATATATATATAACGAAACGTGTTATAATCTGATCTTTTTTTTACCCAGGTCACCAGTCCGGCTTTTGCATGATTTGTGTGATGCAAAACCATATCATCCAAGCATTCGCCAACACGGGGAACGCCATCAAGCCAGTGTCATTCATCAGAGACCTGAAAAGTAAGACTTTTTTTTTTTTTTAATATTTATTTTTATGAAATTATTTCCCGCGCATAAACATAAAACTGATATTCACATAATTTGTAGACAATTAATCCAATTATATATTTGAACATTAAAAAAAATGCATCAAAATAATGATGATAATGTAAAAATGGTTAAATTAATAATAAATTAAAATACACACTCATATATATATATACACTGTATATATTTTTGTTTGTTGAATATATAATCATATTAATTGCTTAATTTATTCATGTCATTTCCGAGTCTCACCATTGTCTCCATGGTTTCAACAGTGTTAATATTTATTTGTAAAATGTAAAAAAAACAACTCGTCAGGAATTGCAGCGACGCAAGCAGAATAAGGGCGAACTGAATGAACATGTCATGCAGAGAGAACGGCTGATGTTGTTAGCTGTACCTTGACGTGGTGTCTCGCAGGATCCTTCTCTTTCCTGCCTTCTGCTGCAATTAGTCGTTTCTCCCTCCCTTTCTCCTCTCCTGCACTGCTGCCCTCACAGTCTCAATGTTACTGCGGGCTTTAATAACGGCTTTTGTTATACGTGATCCCAACAATTTTTGTAATAATTTAGATTTTTGACACTGTAAAGTGTCACATCTTTTTCCTCGAAACACATTTCACACTATAAAGAGGGTTTCGTCATAAAGTTGTCGTGTTATAACATGTAATTGTTGTGTTGTGTGGTTAAACAAAACCTGTTCAACTATTTCAAATTCTTAGGAAATTGTATCACTTTTTTTTTTAAATATAAATTCGCTGTGTCTTAAGAAACGCCTTATTTTAATTTAATTCTCAGAAATTGCCAGACATTTTCGCTTTGGAAGTCAAGAAGACGCCCATGAGTTCTTGAGATACACCATCGATGCAATGCAGAAAGCATGTCTCAACGGATACCCTAAGTAAGTCTGTATGATTGAGTGACTTTAAAGTTGTTTTTTTTAAATTGCAATTCTTTTTTTTTTTTTCTGCAGGCTTGACAGGCAGACCCAAGCTACGACGCTGGTGCACCAGATCTTTGGAGGTTACCTCAGGTCAAGAGGTATTGTTTTATCTTTATTTATTGCCTGAAAAAAACAGTTGAATCCTAAATATCTTCTTTTTTTTCCCCATTCTTAGTGAAATGCTCAGTCTGTAAGAGTGTGTCCGACACCTACGACCCGTATCTAGACATCGCAGTAGAGATCAGAGTAAGGAGTACTTGATTATAATGATGTTGAACGTTTCATTCCTGAACACGTTTTGTTCCTGTGTTCTTCCAGCAAGCCGTGAACATTGTCCGAGCCTTGGAGCTGTTTGTTAAACCAGATGTTTTAAGTGGCGAGAACGCCTACATGTGTGCCAAGTGAGTCCTGTTCCATTCAGGTAGAGACACTGACAATTAGACGTTGTAAAGTTACCCATATCGATTTTGACCCATCTGTGCAAGGACAATTGCTCTTTAAGTTTTTTTTTTTTTGTTATGCCGGTTAAGTGAGTAATAGCTCAGTTTCCTTCAGGAAATCGTCACAAAAATATTCCTATCTGTCCTACTCAAATAAACACTTCTAAGAATAATGTGTTTTAGTTTAGGGTCTTCGTCGTTTCTCACTCCTAAATTCGAAATTATATTTACTTAAAATAAAATCATGAAGTAGAGAAAACCCACGTTAATACATGCTGTTTTTAAATTGGCTTTTATTTATAGCTTATTATAAGAAAATTAAATTTAATCTGCTGTAATAACTGTTCTGCTGCCATCATGAGATAATTATTCCCTTTTCTTTTTTTTTAAAAACAAATAAGCCTCATAATTTAAAATATTCTCTTTAAATAGGGTGAGTTATGAGACAGATAAATGGACGCTATTAAATGATAAAGTGTGTCTTGTATAAGTCCAGGATATTCATTGAGGTTATGCAATTCATTTATTCTCATTTGTCCTTGCAGGTGTAAAAAGAAAGTGCCTGCAACAAAGCGCTTCACGGTCCATCGAACATCTAATGTACTGACCCTCTCGCTGAAGCGGTTTGCCAATTTCAGCGGAGGGAAGATAACGAAGGTGAACAAAGAGTTGTTACGCCATCAAGCCCTCGATTGGAAGCTTAATTTTTTTTTGTCTTTATTTTTGGCAGGATGTTGGATATCCAGAATTCCTGAACATCCGTCCGTACATGTCTCAGAGCTCAGGTGATCCTGTCATGTACGGCCTCTACGCGGTGCTGGTGCACTCCGGCTACAGCTGTCACGCCGGCCACTATTACTGCTACGTCAAGGTGAGTGAGTGTGAACGGGCATTTTATTTCGCTCGCATTGTAACTTAATGGATTTTAGTGGCCTTTGTAAAGCAAAATATCAATTGACCTTGTAAAGTATTATTAGGAAAAATCTGTCTACTGTATTATGAATATTATTTTTATAAAATGTTATTAAATAGTATAAAAATAAGATAGTTTTTATTAAATGTATTTTTGTTAGTGTTCTGTACAGTCATAACCACTTTACAAAACTGATTCCGATCTGGCTCCCTCTACTGTTAGAAAAGTGTAATTGTATTGTCATAAACAAGTTTCGGCAGCCAATGAGCATTTGTTTAGAAATTTATAGAAATATTTTCTAGTTTTTTTTTTTATCTTCCTGCTTCAAAAATGTAAAACTCACAGATTTTCAGCCATACCAGGGTCACAAAGCGCTTAAACAATCAGAAACAATATTCAATAAGTATATACTTTAAAGGTCAAGATAATACTCTACTCTAACTTTTGATTTTAGATTTTTTGATTTAGTCTTTTCCTTCCGAGGATCTTGGTTAAATGTTATGCTCTCATCTTGTGTTTTAAATGGGACACAAAGAATTTGATTTATCAACCAAGATCTGACAAGAGAGAACAAGCGTCTACTCAGTCATAGTTGAACTTTCAACAGCGCTGCTGTTTGTTCAGTTTTTGTTGTGGAGAATCTTTCACTTTGCTCCGGGGAATGATTTACAACGCCCTTCACTTTGTTCATGAGCTTAAAGAGAACCTTTTTGCAGGGCTGAAGATAGTTTGACACACAAAAACATTGCACTCTGTACTACCCGATTTTGTAAATATGTATCTTTTCAAGTTGAGTCACAAACTTATAAAATGCGTTTTTGTTCCCGGTTTTTCTAGGCGAGCAATGGGCAGTGGTACCAAATGAATGATTCAATGGTTCACTCGAGCAACATTAAAGTTGTCCTGAACCAGCAGGCCTACGTGCTTTTCTACCTGAGGTAATGACCTGCCGATGTCATGTCATTTAGAATTTCATCACTAACCCCTTTTTTGTTAAGGATTCCTGAGACCAAGAAGAATGTTGACGGGCAAACCACAAAGCAGGCCATGATGCATGGGAAAAATGGCGTCTCGTCCGAGCAAATCAAGAGGACCAACCTCAACGGTCCCCTCTCGTCGCCCCAGGTGACAAAGGTAAATAATAAAGAACAGCTTTATATCAATGTCATCCCTTTACATGTTTAACTCATTTGACTCTTTAGAAACTGGAGCCTGCACAACTGCGTAAAATCCAGTCCATGGACGGAGGTCTGGGTTTGCCCGTGTCCAGGAACGGGGTGAACTCTCAGCCCAGACTTTTAAACTGGACTTCGTCTTCCAACGGCCAGGCCAAGCTGCCCGGCGGGCCGGCGGTCATCGACGAGCCTTTCAAGAAGGTGAAGAAGCCCTTCCCTCAGAGCCAGGCTCAGTCGCGCAGCAGCACGCCGACCCCATCCAACAATGGCGTCAGCAGGACCGACGGCGAGAAGAAACAAGGCTGCGAGAGCAAAAGCATGTCAACGTCTACCTCAATCAAGTCTTTGTCTGACTCGTCCTCTGCGGACAACACAGAGTCAAAGGTATGGCTGTCTTTCTAGAATCTAAAAATAATCCATTATGGTCTCTTTGGAGCAGTTTCTCTGGAATTTTAGTTGTCAGTCAGATATCTACAAAAGTACAAACAACGTGGATCAAAGGAAGTAACTCATAGAAAAGGATACAAAAGAAAAGGATACAACGATTAACACGGAATATAGCATCTTTTCACTTCACTCTTCCCCCAAAATTATACAATAGCACAAGGAAGGAATGAGTCCCTGAGTCTATTAGTGCTGCATCATTGGAGGAGCATTCGTGCTCCATCTGCTTCTCTGTTCATCGATGACATTGTTCAGAGGATGACTGGCATCATCCATGATCTTGTTTATTGCGTTCTGAAAACTGCCTGCATTAAAATTAAATCCATTAATCTTTCTACACTTATTTGAACTTGCAAACTCAATACTGCGTACGAGTTGCCATCTCTTCTCAACCACCTCTCTCTTTTCTAGTTCTTTGCCGCCCAGCCAACCAATCAAAGCACAGATTATTTTTGACATGGCAACATAGACATAGAATGTAAAACCATTACTGTTGGACCGATCGGTTCTCCCTAAATAGATCCGTGTTTGAAAAGGCACCATAAGTAAGGTGGTTGCGGTAATCGGTGTTTGTGTTGAGATTTATCTGCTGTTCAAATGAATAGCCTGTTTGTGACGGTGGAAACAATGTCAAGCTTTAGTTTACGGAATGTAGCTTGATAAAATATATTTAATTATGCAGTACTGTTTGTAAAAAGAAGTGAAATACTGAAGTATGGCGAAGGACCACTGTGTGTACTATATGTAGTGTTGCTCAAAAGCCTTATGGCATGAAACTAACCTTTTTAAAGCTAAAAAGCTCTTCAATTTTTCCTCATAAAACCGTAGAGAATGAGAAGTACCTGGCGGTCACAAGATTCTGAACTACTCACTTTAATTAATTAGAATATAATTATAGTGATATTTCTTAAAGCAGCTAAATTTTTGTTTGAAAATATTTTTTCTGGCTCCCCTTATTGTCATACCTGTGTAACTGCAATGATTGATATGGCAGAGAATGTAAAAATAATGTCAAAATGTTGCTGATTCTTGCTCCGATTTGTGCTGAAAAACCGTAGATATTTACCGTTGTCTCGCTGAAGTAAAGTCTTCCTCCACCAGGAAACCAACGGTCCAAAAAGTGCACCAGTAGGCGAGTCGCCGGCCACCCCTCGCAAAAACGGCCTAGCATCGCCGGCCAAGAGCTTGGAGCGTTCCCAGAGCGCCGAGGAGCAGAAGGGCCTGAAGGCGAAGCCCCCGGCCCTCAACAACCTCACGTCGGAAGCCACCTGCACCATGTCTCCCCCTCCGGCCAAGAAGCTGGCCCTTTCAGCCAAGAAGGTACTTGTCCGATGCTACCAGTTCCTTGGCTAATGCTAGCTCGTGATGCCTTTTGTCTCCCGCGCTGCTGTCCCTAAAAAAACGATCATTGAGTTCTGTCCAGACAAGTTGTTTCTCGATGTGTACGCAATTATTTAGAGTTTGTCCTCTTTTCCTTTTCAGTTTCTTTTTTCTAACCATTTCTAATTCTTCTGTGCCTCGCCTCCTTGTTTTCTGTCATCCCTCACTTCCTTCCCCCCCGTTTTGATTCACTTTGGGTTTCTTTTTTTCTTTCTTTCTTTTTTTTTCTTCTTTTTTCGTTACACTCATGGCTATTTTTTTTAGACCACCAAGTTTTTATTTATGTCAATAACTGCAGGGTCACAGTCGGACTCCGAGCAACACTGATTTGTCCGCTTTGCCAAAACCACAGTCCAGTGAGTCCACTCATCAAACTCCTCTCACTCCTCTCACGCACGCTCGTAGTGATACCAAGAGGTGAGTCGGCAACTTTCCCGAGTGTCGACCATCAACGGGTTCATGTTTTAACTTGTGATTTCAGACCTGATTCATTCCATTCAACCAAAATCAAGTCGCCTCCTTTCACCTCCTCCAGCGGCTCGGTCAAGCAGCCATCACCTCTGAAACCAAAAATTAGTCTTAGTCCCAAAATGAACGGGTTTCATTTCCCCGATTTAAAGAGCCCGGAGTCCTCCGACGACTACCGAAAACCCGAGGCCGACGCGGCGGATTCTCCCGCCGTGCATAAAAAGAAGAAGAAGAAAAAGAAGCGTCCGCATTCTGAGGTGGAGGAAGACGTCGATACCGAGACGCCCGCGATGACCCAGCCCAACGACGTCGATCTGGCCGGTGAGAAGAAGAAGAAGAAGAGGAAGAGGAAGAGGAAAATGGAGAACCAGGAGACTGCGGCCAGAGAGTGCGTCCTGACTCACGTCGAGGCTCCGAGCCAGGAGGAGAACTGGTGTCAGGGTGGAATGTGGAGCTTGCCGTCCGACGCGGAAACGAGAAAATCCAAACAGAATTCCGCAGGAGATCCCGCTCCGCCGGAGTCGAGCAAAAACGACGATGGAAACGATGGTGAAAATTCAAAGAAGAAGAAGAAAAGGAAAAAAAGGAAAAAGATGGAGGTCGGAGAGTCAAAGTCGGAATCGGAAAAGTAAGTTCACACCTAATTTTGAAAAGATTGATACCCTGATGTCTTATTCAAAATACTGTGTCAATATTAAACCTCGCTGTTTCCACTTTTTTCCCCAAAAAAGATTTTCCATAATCAATTAAATCAATCAATTCTTGCTTAATTTTCATCATCATCACATCACCTTTATATTCATCATCATCAAATCACCATTATCTTCATCATCATCACATCACCATTATCTTTATCATCAACATCATTATCACCTTTATCATCAACATCATTATCACCTTCATCATCATCACATCACCATTATCTTCATCATCATCACATCACCATTATCTTTATCATCAACATCATTATCACCTTCATCATCATCACATCACCATTATCTTCATCATCATCACATCACCATTATCTTCATCATCATCACATCACCATTATCTTTATCATCACATCACCATTATCTTCATCATCATCACATCACCATTATCTTTATCATCAACATCATTATCACCTTCATCATCATCACGTCACCATTATCTTCATCATCATCAAATCACCATTATCTTCATAATCATCACATCACCATTATCTTCATCATCATCAAATCACCATTATCATCACATCACCATTATCTTTATCATCAACATCATTATCACCTTCATAATCATCACATCACCATTATCTTCATCATCATCAAATCACCATTATCTTCATCATCATCACATCACAATTATCTTTATCATCAACATCATTATCATTTTCACCTTCATTATTATCATCGTCACCGTCATCATCGTCTTCAACATGTGGTCTGTAAATTCTGCAACACCAGAGTAAATACTTAACAATACTACAAATATATCCTTGTTACTACAGTATCACTATATATTGTATGTTTTTTTACAAAATCCCACCACTTATTTCAAATCCTTACTTAATGTTCGCGCTTTTATTCTCTAAATGCTAAAATATGATGTAATTTTTATATTTTTTGTTGGTACTTTTGTCGACTGTATTCATAGCATGTTTCTAAAAACATTTTCTTTGTTCCTTCAGCACCAAGTGCGCCTCGAAGAGCGACCCCCTGGACAACAACGACGAGTCGATAGCCTTGAAAAGGAAATTGAAAATCAAGAAAAAAAAGCTAAAGGTGAAACTGTCGGAAGATAAAACGAACCAGTCGGACGGCGAGGAGCCCCCTTCCACGGTCACCCCAATGGAGAAGGGGGAGGAGAAGAAGGAAAGCAAAGGTTTGTCGTCAATCAAGACATTTTGGCGTTTCGTCAGGGTTTTTTTTTTAATCCGTTTTTTTAAAATGTGTAGCGGCAGTTGTCGTCTGGGACAGCCAAGTGAAGGACGGATACAAGCGATGCAAAGCACCAGCAGCAGATGACGGCGACGATAACATCCCGAAAACTTCTGCTCCAGTCGCCTGGAATGGGAAGAAGACGAGCGCCGTGGTGGAGGAACTGCTCCAGAATTCCACAGACAAGGCTTACGGAGCCAACGGTGAGACCTTTTTACCGTCTTTTCTGACCGTAAGAAGAGTTCACCTAAAGGGTTCTCCTCGTGCTGTAGTTCTGACCTGGGACGGAGACGCCTCCACCATCAGCAGGGACGCGATAAAAGACGTCCAACGCGCCAAGAGAGACACCGTGATCAACGAGTGGGACGAAGAGTTCGACAGCGGGAAGGTAAATCCGACGACCCTCAGGGGGGGAGATTGTCGAGAAAGTGTTTGTAAACTTTTTACTCCTCCAGGTAAAGAAGATCAAAAACTACAAGAAGGAGAAGTGGAGATGCGGGAGCAGCATCTTCCAGAAGGTCCAGGACAGGCGGAACAAGTGGTCGGTGACACCCGGAGCGAAGAGAGTTTTTGGAATTCGTCGCTGAGGCTCAGTCCGAAAATCTTTTCACCGTAAACCCCCCCCAGTCCTGATATTCCCGAATACAGTCTCCGCTGGTCCAAACATCCTCACGTCTAATAAGTCCTTAAATTATTTTCTTAAAGCTTCTTTTTTTTTTTTTAAGAGTTGTTTGAATGTTTACCTTTTTTTTTTTAAATGCTTGGTAAATATTTGAGTCAACTTGTGTGGTCGATACTCTTTGATATTTTATTTTCTACTTTTAATCACCTCAAATATATATTTTTCGTTTGTGTATCAAGTGGATTTTTTAGGACCAAATTTTGCCCTTTTTCTGTCGGGGTGGAAATTGAGGTCTAAAAACTACTGTAAGCCTGTTGGTTTGATTCTAATTTCCTTTTTCTTTTTTTTTTCTTCTAAAAACCATGTTATGTTTTTAATTCAGATTTAGTTTTGATATTTTTTATTTTTTGCGGGTATTGTCGGCGTCTGGCTTTTTGCATTTAAAAAAATCAACTCGTCATGATGAGTGCAGGGAATATTTTGCTGTCACACCATCGCTCTTGTTTTTTTTTTCTTTTGTTTCTCTTATACTTCTATGCAATATCTCCTCCAGACTGGGCCAAGACTCAGGAATCAATCGCCTGATCCCTCTCATGTTTCCATCTTGTACATCCTGTAGAAACACTTTTTTATATACCAGTACTTCAGGTGTTCACGCACGAATGAGTAGCAAAAGAGTTTTTTTTTTTGTTTTTCTTTCCTTCCGGAGTTCAGCCGACTGTACAGTTCATCTCGTGCTTACCTCGCTGTAGAGACTTTGCCGGCACATTTCCACATCTTAGACACGTTGCCTTGACTTGGCTGTAAAAGAGTAGGATTTAATGTATTAAAATATCAAATTTTAAGGATCTTCAACACACGCCGATTGAGTTGTTGGATGTTAACTTGAATATTTCTCTGCAAGATGTTTATGTAAAAGAAGCATCGTTCGTCCCATGCAAAAAAAAAACAAACTGACTAGTGCGTAGACGACGACGACAAACGAGTGTTTACGTGTGTGGATGGACGACTAACATGTTCACATCGCCTTCTCTGATCCAGGAGAAACTCTCATAATGAAAGTTTTTTTCCCCTCCACACTATTGTTCAATTTAAAGGTGCAATAAAGTTGTGACTTTTGTGGGGATGGTCGTCTCTTCAGCATCTCGCAGATACACTAACTTAAAACAAGTTACTCTTGGACAGAAAAATTCTATACAAAGATGATCCGCTTATTGTTATTTTTTCTATGACGTAAGTGACCCACGTTTCTGTTTTCACATCAGTGGGAACAAAGTTAATAAAGTGGCGACACGCGTGTTTAGTAACACATTTTTAGAGACATGTACTCATTTACAAACTCGGATTTTAGTGAAAATGACAATGCATTCTGCAAAACCACTTGAGTCAAAAATAAAATTAAAATGCCGTATAAGTAAGTAATTTGTATTTATATAGTGCTTTTCCAGACGAGGGTCACAAAGCGCTTAAACAATCAAAACAATACTCAATAAAATATATACTTTAAAGGTTAAAATAATACTGAGAACAACACAGGAAAAAGAAAAATATTTAATTATATATTTTCTGTTGATCCACTTTTTTCTTTATTTCAATTTAATAAAATATTTACTGTACGTCATTTGACATACACTTCCTAAAATCTAAGTATATTTATTAATTTTCTTGTAATTAATTCGAGGATATTCGTAGTCCCTTTTGTTAATATACATTACTGTATTAAATCAATTTCCCGCTTATGATACTTAATCATATAGAATTTTTTAAACAAAAATATATGGCCTATTTTATTTACATTTAATTTATTAAATAAACTTTTAAACCTATGCAATTACACATTTTATTCGTTTCATTTTTTTTATATACAACTATATAATGTGGGTTTCTTATAAAAATAACGCAAACTTATTCAACAGAATATGTTGAAAACATTTTTCAACTGATTAACTTTTTCTTTTCTAATTCTATTGTACATGATTTTAATTAAATTACTTTAACGTGTCGATATTGATTGTATTTCACGTTGACATTCACTTATTAAATCAATAGTCAATATATTTAATAATCAGCTTCTAATTATGTTTGAAGATATTTTAGTCCCTTATGTTAATAAATATTAATTAATTGTAAATAAAAATCAATTTTCTAGTCAGGATATTTCTCCAGGAAGTGACGTATGTAGCCGCAAATTAAATCAATCTAAATAGAATTTATTTAAAAATAATAATTATTTTATTTATTTTAGTGTGGATCGTAGATTAATTTAATATGTCTTACATCCATGCAATTAAAATAATATATTTTTTATTTATTTATTTTTGCGTGAGCCACCCACGTGTCTGTTCTCACCTTCAGTAGCAATAAAGTTGGAAAGTGACGTCACGCGTTTGGGCGGGCTCTGAGGTGTTTCCACAGACGTTTAGCAACAGACGAGGAACCTGCTTCAGACCCAACACTTCTGGCTCGTGTCGGGAAGTTGAGAGGCTGTGGGAAGAAGAAGGAGGAGAAGAAGAAGAAGAAGAAGGAGGAGAAGAAGAAGAAGAAGGAGCAGGATATTTCTCCGGGAAGTGACGCCTGGAGCCGCATCAGCACCAGCAGGATGGAGGCAGAACTCGACGGTTGGTTCTTCTCAACACTCGTGTGTCATTTACGTGTCAACACTGTGTCACAACATGTCAAACAACTAAAAAAAAACGGGATATTAAAGGATAAAATCCACATTCAGATGGAAAGTTCTGGACGGAAACGATGTATTTGATGATGTTTGGAGACGTCAATAATTCAGTGGTTTAGCTTCTTAAATGCATCTTAAAATAGAAACGTCAGCCTCGTTACATTTCACTCATGACTGACTGGAGAGAAGAATAATTCCATTAAAAATAAGATATATATATTTTTAAACTCCTCCCAGAAAGTTGCAGTGTGGAAATCAGACTTGAATGACATCAACTATTTTTTGTTTCCATTTACTATTGCTTTTATAGTTTGATTTTATCCATTAGATTGACTTTACGTTTAAATTCCGTGCTCTTTTTTATTTGAATAACAATATAATACAAAATAATATCAATTTTCTTGCATTTTTTTTAACCTGTCCTAAAAACAAATGTGTTGATGGTGTGTTGTTTTCGGGCCTTCGGGTCACCTTGACCCAGAGATAAAAACAAGGCTTAAACAGTTTTGTAAGTGCCATCAGAATTGAACATTTCACGTTGAAAGTTTTTTATTTTATTGTAATTTTGTTAGACATCGAGGCAGAACATTTTGAAATTCAAATAAAATGAAGTGATGTAGTGATGGAGCTTGATGAAACAGTGTCATGTTGTTTAGAGGTCAGTAGGTGGCGCCATCAGTTTAAGAATGATGTGATGTTTCAATAGAACAATTGTTTAAAACAAAGGAAAATAGACCAGATACCGCCATCTAGTGGACTCTAACGATAATGACACTGTTTCATGAAGCTTCAGACCATCACTGGTCAAAATATATGTTTCTATTGATTAACTATATCTTTTCTCATTTTATTATATAATATTTTCAATGATATCACTTTAATGTTATGATTTTGATTGTATTTCATTTTGACGTTCACTTTTTTAAATAATGTAGAAAATATATTTAATAATCAGCTTAAGGGTTAAACAGTTTTACAGATTAATTTGGGTAGTGCCATCAAAATTGAACATTTGTCGTTGAAAGTTTTTTTTAATT
This sequence comes from Callionymus lyra, assembly GCF_982586985.1. Classification (NCBI taxonomy): domain Eukaryota; kingdom Metazoa; phylum Chordata; class Actinopteri; order Syngnathiformes; family Callionymidae; genus Callionymus; species Callionymus lyra. Next base: position 16,755,462 of record NC_141832.1, on the reverse strand, counting down.
AAAATTTTGTAAGACATTGAGACAGAAAATGTTGAAATTCTAATAAAATGAAGTGATGTACTGATTAAGCTTCATGAAGCAGTGTCATGTTGTTTAGATGTCAGTAGGTGGCGCCATTAGTTTAAAAATGATGTTTTGTTTCATTAGAACAGTTGTTTAAAACAAAGGAAAATAGTCAAGAGCCATCTAGTGGACTCTGACAATAATGACACTGTTTCATGAAGCTTCATCAAAACATAACTGGTTAAAATGTTTCTATTGATTATCTGTATCTTCTCTCATTTTATTATATAATATTTTTAATTATATTTCTTTAATGTGATGATATTGATTGTATTTCCTTTTTACGTTCACTTTTTAAATAATATAGTAAATATATTTAATAATCAGCTCGTAATTATATTACATTAGACATTGAGTTTTAATACTATTTAATAATAATCTGATAATTTCTAAATTTAAATGTTGGAGTACCTTCTATTGAATAATTTAATTCAATAATATCTGTATTGAATTAATTCATTAATCTTTTAGATAAGTGAGTCTTAAAATTTGAATGTTTTCAAAATGAATTAATGTTTTTTTTTTACACATAGAGTTTAATATTATAATTCCAATAATCAAAACATATATTATCTAAACTCAACATTTAATGTAATTCATAGACTTTTAAATTCAATATAACAAGATGATACTATTTTACCAACTATTTTTTGCCCTAACCTTGACCCTTGACCCTTAACCTTAACCACGATAACGCCAACCCTAAACCATCATTGAATTATCTTTACTCATTTATTATTTTTAACCTTTTCAAGTACTTATTTGTTTAACTATCTTCTCTTGTTCTCTTTATATATTTTTTATTATTAATTCTCTCCATTTCTATTATTTTTTAATTAAATTAATTTTTTATTGATTTAAATCTTTGTATTCTTGGACACGTCAACTTAGCAACTGTGTTCTCTTTTCCCGCATAAACCTCCAAAATTAGCTAAAAAAAAAGTGGAAGTTCTTCACCTTTTTCATGTACGTGAAGCTCTACTCCGAGTCTCAGATGACAGAGCTCCTGACTGAGGGAGATTTCTTGCGTAAAGACAGGAGAGTAAATCTTAAGTATGATCATCAAGAATTGTTTCGATAGTCCTGACATAATGGTCGGTTGTGTGTCTCACGTTGTGGCATTAAGCGGTGTCGTGTTACATTCCCTCTCGTTTCTCAATCGTCCGTGAAAACCGGCGCTGCTGCTCTTCTCACATTCAAACCACCGCCTCCCTCTCATGGCGCCGCTGCAGCCGACGCATCCAGATATAAATAATGGATTAAAAAGTCAGAATGTGTTACAGCGTGAGAAAAAAGTCTGATATGTGGGTCATATTTTCATCGAGTTCCTTCAAAAGCTGCTCTCCCGGGATCCACTTTTGAAAGTCAGCAGCAGGACATCAAACTGTCTTACTTTTATTTAATCTCGACTCTTTTCAACGTCCACCTGCAGCCGCCGCCGAAGCTCGGCTTTCGCTTTGCATACTAAGAGCGGTGTGCAAATAAAGGAAACCGCGAGTTATTTATAGGTCTGGTGCATTAAAGGCTGGTGCATGTGCCAGCTTTTGGTTACGAGTGCTTGTCGCTCTTACTTTTTTTTCTTCTCCAGTTTTGACCTGAGATTGCCTTTGTTGTTGTCTTTGAAAAAAGTTATTTTAAACTCCCGCCGCAAATCTCTGGGGAGTTTTGATGAGAATAGAAACGCATCGTTAGGAGAGTTGGTTTGTATTTCAAAGTTGTTTTATTTTCATCTATGAACTAAAGATGTGTTGTGTAGACGGGTGTGTAGAGTTCTCTTGAAGCTATTATATTTCTATAGTTGTTAGAATCTTTAAAGCAACGCTATGTAAAATTTGATCATAATTGTTTCTGGCTCCCCCCAGTGTTGGATCAATGGTATTGCGACCTCATGAAATATTTTGCCACAGTTTTTCTCTCAAAACCAGATAAATGTGTCCTTTGTTTCCTGTTTTAACTTTTTAGATAAAGTCCTATCAATACTCGGGGATCAGATATATACGCTATTTCTCGGAATACCGCTATTTTTCAAGCTAAAACCATATATTCAAAACTTTGACTTTAATTTCCGGTTGGTTTGAGAGCCATTCTCACACGCTATACATGCTTAAATTTACCAATTTAACGCTACATTTATTTATTTAATGATAATAAACATTGGTTCATTTTGCGTAAATGTAGCCAATCACTGAAGGCACCATGCAATATCAACCAATCAGAAGCAACGTAAGGCGGGTCTATCTTTTATTGCAGCAACACTACTCAAATATAGAGACAACTGACCCAGTCATCGCAACACAACATCAACATACTGCTATCAAGCTATGCGTTGTTCGGGTTTTCCCTGTCATGAGCCGCACTTTAATTCTGAAAGTTATCACTAAACTTTACGATAATTTTCCCCAAAAGGTCGTTCAGAAGAAGGACATAAACTTCTGAATTTCAAAATAAGAGCATCATATCAACTCTCGTTCCGTCTGCCTTTTAATCCTTTATTGTCACAGTTGTCGCACTTTTTACTGTTTAAAGAATTTAACTGGGATACCTGAATACTTTAGCCGTTACGGAAATGAGTGCAAACGCCGTCCTCGACCCACTAAGGTAAAGCAAGTTGGTGGCCCAACTAATTTAGCACCATCGAAATAATAGCAACTGCGGCTCATGAAAATACAAAAAGTAAACAAAGTAAAAATGTTTTTTAAGGGAAAATGTTACATATTGCTACTTTAATAGGTTATATGCTTTTCAAATACTGGACTTTACTGGAGCGTTTTTTTTTTTTTACCAAGCAATTTTCGGTATTTTCCATATTAATTGTAAACATTTATAATCTCTGCTTCAGTGAAAAGCATGGCATTATGGGTAAGGACATTGCATGTATTGTAGGTGATTATTGTACACTTTGAAATAATTCTTCTCATTTTAATTAAGTTATTATTATTATTATTATTATTAAAAGTGAGCCGGGTCTTGACCTGGAGTTTGAAGTATTAAAAAATGAGTTTAATAAATAAATATTTTTCTTTAGAAGTGGTTGATGTCGCTGTTGTTGCACCGCTTTTCCAATAGGGGGCGTTTGTGTCTTAACAGTAAAGCAAACGTTTCTGTCTTACGCTGGGTTTTAAAAATATATTGTAACCACTTGTATCCCCGTGGAGCTGTGGTGCAGAGTGGGGTCCTCGGTTTAAATCCCGGTCACTGATACTCAGAAGTGCTGACCTCACGGTGAGCACGTGGTCTCTCCTCTGACAGAGCAGATATGCAGCTGCAGCATTTTAAAGAGGGCAGGACTGACTTTGCACTTCATGAGTGGGATGTTGTTCAGCACTTGACCCTTCTAGCCACGAACAGAGATGATGGATCTCACATTAATATGGATTAAAAACAATATTTCCCTCTGCGCTCTAGAAATAACCATTTTTTACTTGCTTTAAAAACACTGTTATTTTACTGGGTTGGGCTTATTTTTGTCTTGCAATCAGGGACTCCAAACATAATAATGAATATAAAGTAAAAAGTTACTTGATTTTTGTTTTTAATCCCTTTCTAAAAAAAAACCCAACCCAAAACAACAAGAATAAAGATTATTTAAGGACATTATTGCTGGAATATTAACACATTCTATAAATCTTAATTTTATAATGTGAAAATGTTGATCCTTTTATTAATAAAAAACAACTTTTTTTTAAAACAAAGTTTTCTAAACCAAACACATTTCTTTAATGCTATATTAAAAATATATAATACATATGTTTCCTTTGTCTACATACACTCATACACGTATTTTTTATTAAAAATATTAATATATAAATATTATAAAGCATTGTTATATCTAATAAATATGATTCAATGCTACATCAGAATTGCTGTTTATAATTTGGTAGCTGATGTAGGAGATAATCCAACCTTTACTTAATGTGTACAATAGTGGTGTAAGAAAATATTAAGATTGATACATTGTTTTTTTTTCAATACTGTATCAATATTTAACAGCACTGAATAAATAATACATTTTATTTATTTTATTCATTTTTATTTGGCTTTAATGTTTATTTTATGGTATACAAAATTAAGCTTATAAAATAGAAATTAAATTGACATTTTAATGTACAATTATAACAATTATTTCAACCAAGTAAAATAAATAAATAAAAATGTAAGCGGTTACGACTTCGTCGAGAGTCATATGGTCTGTAAATTGTTAAGTACTAAAATACTACAACTATATCGTTGAAAAATTACTGTTTTGTTTTTACCAAATCTCTGTTTTGTTCTGACATCACTACCAATAAAGATTTTTCCGTTTCTGATTCCGATTGTTTCTAAAGTATCGCAATATATCATAGTGTTGCTCCTGTATTGTGACTAGTTTGGCGTAACTAGATTCTGTCAATACACACCCTGGTCACCACCATCTTAAAAAACAAGAATAAAGTGTGTTTCTGCATAGGAAAGTTTTACCTGAATCCGATGTAGACCGCCGCCCTGTTTTTTTAAAATCCAAAACAAAACATTTTTGTGTGTTTTCTGCTGCACCATGAAAAGCTTGTCGTCCACTGAACCGCCCATTTGGGAACGATAAGTTATCTGAGTCTGAATCATAAAGGTTTTCTCCCACAGGATGATGATAATCCCCAACCTGTTGCCTGGCAACGACAGGATCTTTATTTTCATGCTGAAAGGGTAGAAACTAAATCACACAAAAAAAAGCTCCTAACAAGACCGTAAGGGAAGCGAACGGCGATTAAAAACAACTTCTTTCATCAGACTTTCCCCACGTGCTCCTGGTCCGAGAATATCTCCTTGGATTAAACTAGCGGGAGAGTGTGAAAGGGAGAGCGAGAAGAAGAGAGGGAGAGAGAGAGAGGAGGTGGCTGAAACACCATTGCAAAAAAAAAAAAAAGGGAAGAGATAAAACAGAAGTGGCTGGAGCGCCATGACCAGAGCGCTGTTGGCGAGGATAAAGTAGCGAAGAAAAGGGATTGGACGTGAGAGTCAATCCAAGCCGGGATTATCTGGAGCGACGCAGACCGGGCAGGACCTGACGCTTGGATTCCTTCCATTGAACCCCTTGAGGGAAACTAACACCTCTATAACTTCCTTCTTCCTGGATTAGAGTGTGACAGGAATGGGGACCGTGAGCGAACTGTGTGTGTCGAGTCTTCAGACCTTCCTGTGTCCAGCTGTGAAGGCGGTCCAGCAAGGTCCAGGTAAAACCCCTTAGTTGTTGTTGTTCTTATCCTTCTTTGGATACACAGATCACTTCAAAAAATATTTCACATTTTACAATTCTAATAAATGTATTTGAAATGGTTAAAAAATATTTTGTAAACATGTTTGAGATAATATCTGTAAAAATGTTGTATTAATGATTAAATAAAGTTCTATAATATATTTTTCGGATTCGATAAAAAAAACAAATATTTACACAGCACACAGCGTTGAATTTCAGTAAATATATATGTTGAAGAATTACAGTCAATATATATATTTTTAATGTTAATATAATCAAACCCATTAGTTTGTTTGTTGGACGCAAGGTTTGTTTTTCATCTTCGGATACGGTACAAAAATAAAATGAAATTTTTCATATCACATATGTCATTTTTTTATGGTAAACAATATAAGAGTCTGTAAACAAGTTTGAGATAGAAGCTGTAAAAATAAAAGGTGTTTTAAATGTTAAATAAAGTTCTAGAATGAATTTTTGTATTCAATATTTTGCAAAAAGATTTGTTTAATATTTCAAACAGCTTAAATCAATAAATATGTTAAACAATAAATATTTAAATAGCTTGGATAGGGATATAAGAATCACAGCATATATATATATATATATATATATATACTGTATATATTTCGAATATTAATACAATATCATGACACAATATAATGAGGACATTTATAATTGAATGTATCAATATAGCTTTGAAAAAAACAAAGTACAATAAATATTAAATAATAATTATGAAGACATGAATTAAGTTAAATATTAAATATGCGACTTTACATTCATTTTCTACTTCTACTGCTACTTCTGTCTTGCTTTGAAAACAATTTAAGTCAAGTTTGCTCAAAAAATAAACCTGTAAACTAGTGAGTGATTGAAACACACATTATTTTTATTAATTTTATCTAAAGTGCGGCAATAAAAAGTTGAGGTCCTGCTGATTTAAGGGACCCATATTCCAACATGCCACATTTTTCTTCCCCTTGCCCTTGAGCTAAACTGTCCACATTTGTTTTCACAATGAACGGCAACCTGCTGTTTAAAGAACTAATCCCACCTGGGAGTGTGTTGTTTCTTTTCCGTCTTGTGTCAGTTAGTTGGACTGAGTTGTCTCCACTTCCTGTTTACATAGTTTCAGGATGTGTTGCTGGTGTTGATTGTCTCCAGGGAAATGTTTTCTTAACTTCCACTAATATTTGTTCTAAAAATGGATGAAAATCATTAGCGTGCAGCTCCATGTGTGCACACACAGGTCGAAAGATCTAATGTTCTTATTGACTTAGAAGGTTTAATCTGTAGAGCACATGCAGCCACCACTTTAAACGTTCCCTACACTGTTGTTCCCTATGCTGTTGTTCCCTACGCTGATGGTTGTTGTTTCCTACGCTGTTGTTCCCTACCAGGGCCGGGTCTAGGCAGGGGCAAGAGGGGGCCTGGCCCCCTCAAATAAATGTTGTGCCCCCTCAAACTTACATGTAAGTAAGTAACAGCACAATGCCCCCTCAAGATTTGTGGCTGCCCCCTCATACATGCCTGTCTAGACCCGGCCCTGTTCCCTACGCTGTTTCTCCCTACACTGTTGTTCCCTATGCTGTTGTTCCCTACGCTGACGGTTGTTGTTTCCTATGCTGTTATTCCCTACACTGTTTTTCCCTACACTGTTGTTCCCTAAACTGTCGTTTGTTGTTCCCTATGCTGTTGTTCCCTACCCTGATGGTTGTTGTTTCCTATGCTGTTGTTTCCTACACTGTTTTTTCCTATGCTGTTGTTCCCTTCACTGTTGTTTCCTACGCTGTTGTTCCCTTCACTGTTGTTTCCTACGCTGTTGTTCCCTACACTGTTGTTCCCTACACTGTTGTTTCCTACGCTGTTGTTCCCTATGCTGTTGTTCCCTACGCTGACGGTTGTTGTTTCCTATGCTGTTGTTCCCTACACTGTTTTTTCCTACACTGTTGTTCCCTAAAGTGTCGTTTGTTGTTCCCTATGCTGTTGTTCCCTACCCTGATGGTTGTTGTTCCCTTCACTGTTGTTTCCTACACTGTTGTTCCCTTCACTGTTGTTCCCTACACTGTTGTTTCCTTCGCTGTTGTTCCCTACACTGTTGTTTCCTACTCTGTTGTTCCCTACACTGTTGTTTCCTACGCTGTTGTTTCCTACAATGTTGTTCCCTACACTGTTGTTCCCTACACTGTTGTTTCCTACACTGTTGTTCCCTACCCTGATGGTTGTTGTTTCCTATGCTGTTGTTTCCTACACAGTTGATCCCTATACTGTTGTTTCCTACAATGTTGTTTCCTTGCAATCTTGATCCCTACACTCTTGTGTCCTACACTGATGTTCCCTAAAACTGTTGTTCCCTTACACTCTTGATCCCTACACTGTTGTTTTCTACAATGTTGTTCCCGACACTGTTGTTCCCTACACTGTTGTTCCCTTACACTCTTGATCCCTACACTGTTGTTCCCTACACAGTTGTTTCCTTACAATCTTGATCCCTAAACTCTTGTTTCCTACACTGTTGTTCCCTACACTGTTGTTCCTTACACTCCTGATCCCTACACTGTTGTTCCCTATATTCTTGTTCTCTACATTGTTGTTTCCTACACTCTTGTTCCCTACACTCTTGTTTCCCTACACTCTTGTTCCCTACACTCTTGTTTCCCTACACTCTTGTTCGCTACACTCTTGTTTCCTTACAATCTTGATCCCTACACTCTTGTTCGCTACACTCTTGTTTCCTTACAATCTTGATCCCTACACTCTTGTGTCCTACAATGTTGTTCCCTTACACTCTTGATCCCTGCGCTGTTGTTACCTACACTGTTGTTCCCTACACTCCTGTTCCCTACACTCTTGTTCACTACACTCTTGTTCCCTACACTCTTGATCCCTACACTGTTGTTACCTACACTCTTGTTACCTACACTGTTGTTCCCTACACTCCTGTTCCCTACACTCTTGATCCCTACACACTTGTTCCCTACACTCCTGTTCCCTACACTCTTGTTCCCTACACTCTTGATCCCTTACTCTGTTGTTACCTACACTCTTGTTACCTACACTGTTGTTCCCTACACTCCTGTTCCCTACACTCTTGATCCCTACACACTTGTTCCCTACACTCATGTTCCCTACACTCTTGTTCCCTACACTCTTGATCCCTTAATCTGTTGTTACCTACACTCTTGTTACCTACACTGTTGTTCCCTACACTCCTGTTCCCTACACTCTTGATCCCTACACACTTGTTCCCTACACTCTTGTTACCTACACTGTTGTTCCCTACACTCTTGATCCCTACACTCTTGTTCCCTACGCTGTTGTTCCCTTACACTCTTGTTTTCTTCTCTGCGACTACGACATGTTTCACCTGCAGCCTCAGACAAGGTTTGTTTGGCATCACAGTCACCCGGCGATGCGTTCAGGGTCTTGTCAACATTCATTTTGGCGGACAAGAGCCGACAGAGTTGCTCCGTCGACGTTTGACAGCAACAGGAAGCGCTGCTGTCTCAACGGTTGGTTGAAAGGGCGAGTCAGGGCGTGCGTGTGAAAGCAGACGTTGGGGTGTTGAGGAAGGGGAAGTGGGCAGAATCGCACCCATGACGTTTAATTTTTCTTCTTTTTTTGAGGCTTTTCAAAATTTCAGGTTTAGGTTTATATTTTGATCAAGTGAGTTTAAAATCAAAGAATTAATTTTTTAAGTTACAATTAAACATGTAAGTATACGCAGTGTTTGTTCATTTTTGTGTTGCAATTAAACGTCCGACCCCTAGATGGCAGCAGTCATTACATCCTCTGCAGCTCACGGAACAATGAAATCCTTCGAGAGCCTGGCTGTGACTGGGGATGAGAGGATACAGTCGACTCCAGCAGCTAATGTTTGGACATTTTTTGGTTTCAAAACAAATGAAATTAGTTACGACTTCGTCAAGAGTCACGTGGTCTGTAAATTCCACCACACCAGAGTCAAGTACTCGACAATACTACAATATATCCTCGTTACTACAGTATCACAATTTTCTTTAAATCCTTGCTCCTGTATCGTGATACGTATCTTATCGCCTGCTTCTTGCCGATACACACTCCTAGTCAACTGGTAACATGTCTTTGAAGCTATTGAAAACAAATAAAAAATAATATTACTAGTTTATAATAGTTGTCATTCTTGTGCTTTAAGATAAGTGAGTTTCTGGAACGTACCTAAACCCTGACCTGAAAAGGTACTTTGAATACATCTCATGTTTTCGTGAAGCTATTCAAGATATATTAGAAAGATATTAATTACTATAAGTTATCATTCTTGTTGTAAATACATGTTCACAATACATCTAATGTCACCTGGATATTTACATATAAATACGTAGGCATTGGGTCATGAAAAACTGTATTACAAAAAACATTGACTTTGTTGACTGTCCCTAACTGATGCACGCTGAAATAGAAGCGCTTGTTAAAAAAAACCTTGGCTGCGATGAGTGACCTTTACTCGGTTACACAGGAAAAGACGACCTGGTGCGTCGAATATCCAAATAACTTCACCAAGTTCATGACCCCCCGAATGGTTCTCAGGTGCGTCCAGACAAGAAGCCAAACTATAAACCAAAACAAGGTTTATTTTTAAATCATCTGTAAAATGATCTCATTTGGCAGAGACGCCGTCAGCTGCGACTTTTAATAAACACACTCTTCATCCGAGCTCTCACACACACACACACACACACACACACACACACACAAACACACACACACACACACACACACACACACACACTGAACTAAATATGTGTTTGTTATCCCAGCAAAAAAAACAGATAAACTCATAAATATTCCAACTTAAATTAGGTCTCTCAAAATAAACCTTCTTCCAACTTCACAGCACCTATTGATCTATTTATTCCGCGGTTATCACCAATACTTTCAGATCGACTAATACATATTTAATTACCGGGTCTGTTACATCACGTCGACCTCCTTTTCAATCCCCCCGAAGCCATGGACGTTTTGCCAACTGGCTCCGGGGCCCGACATTTTCGCTCATGATTTCTTTATAAAGTTACGTAACGCCAACCGTCTTCTTCCCTCGTTTATAAAAAAAAAAACGACTTGAGTGGAGGATCCGAGGGTTCCTTTGGGAACCGACGTGACGAATTGGATTTGTCCGGGCAGTGGGAAGGAGTTCGATTGGAAGACCTTTCCGTTGTTGAATCACACCAGTGAGTCACGTTCGACTCATTCCGTCAGCACTTATATCATAAAAATGAACAAAAAAAAAAGTTACTTCCTGTTTTTGTTTTTTTTAACGACTAACTTTATCCGTTTTAATCTACGTCGCCGCCTGTTCGAGGACGTACGACTGTGATAGTAACGCGTCGTACGGTCAGACGGTTGGACATGTGTGTGTTGGTCTCACATGGCAGCTGTGTGTGAGTCAGCTCTAGAATGTGCAACATCAGCTGTCGTGAAGTAACACAATGTTGCAGCACTGTTGGCTCAGAACGACAGAGAGATCATCGTCTTAGAGGCTCTACCTGTTTGGGTGGATGGATGGATGGATGGATGGATGGATGGATGGATGGATGGATGGATGGATGGATGGATGGATGGATGGATGGATGGATGGATGGATGGATGGATGGATGGATGGATGGATGGATGGATGGATGGATATTCTATAAAAAAAATTTTTATTTCATTTATTTGTGGTGTTTGTTAATTTTTTGTGATGAAATTAAACCTCTAGCCGCTTCATCCATGTAATCCCACAAGAGCCAATTAATTACTGAGTACAAGTGGATGCACTTGAATCCAGAACACAAATTTTGTTAGCGTTTGGTAATTGTTGCGTTTAAACTTCCGCCCACTAAATGGGGGGGCAGTCATTGCATCCTTTCGGGTGATGACTGAGGACGAGGGGATACAGTCGACTCGATTCTTTTTCAATCTATTTTTCCCGCAATATATTTCATGATTCAATTGTTTATTTGTATTGTTATTTTCTTGCTTTCAAAAGTGTGTTTAACATAAAATAATTCGATTTTTAAAATATTTCATATTTTTAATTATTTTTATAAATATTTTTTTTATGCTTTTAAAAGTGTGTTTAACATAAAATAACTAGTTTTTTTTTATATTTCATAAATGTAATTACTTATATTTAATTTGCTATGCTTTCAAAAGTGTGTTTAACATAAAATAATTCGATTTGTTGGCAGCAGCATTAGGTGAAAATAAAAAAAAATACAATAAGCAAGAGAGCACAAAAAAATAATAAAATACTTAAATAAGAATAAAATTCTACATTTGAAGAACTTGTTATTTCACAATATACAGTATATACAAAAATATAAAATTTACAATATTTACAAAAGTCTAAATTCAAAAGTTTATGTGCTACAATTAAATATCCGGTCGCTGGATGACAGCAGCACTGAGGACGAGAGGATACAGTCGACTCCAGCAGCTTTGAAAGCTGATGTTTGTACATATTCTGGTTTGAAAACAAATGAAAGCAGTTACGACTTTGTCAAGAGTCATGTGGTCTGTAAATTCTGCGACACCAGAGTCAAGTACTCGACAATACTACAAATATATCCTTAATCCGATTACGATACGTCGCAATATATTGTGTCATTGCGTGACACACAACCCTAGTTTTTCTTAAAGCTAATGATCACATAGAAGGCTATTTATTAGTGTTAGACATAATGTAGTTTATTTAATTATTTTCTGACTCTACATTACATTTATTATGTATCGGACTAAATAGAAATGTTGCTTTACTTTTGTTGTTTTCTTGACTCAGACGGAGGCTGTTCTTGATTTCAGTCACGTTTGCATGACTAAACATTGGCAAAGAGGAGTTGGATGTAGGCGGCAGACCAGCATAATCTCAGCCTTTATCTGCTGCTTCTTGTTTTCCAAATGATGAACTTGTTTAAAGCTTTGTTTTGCACTGAATAGAAGAAGTTTATGAAGTGCAGCAACTCTTCTGTCTGACCTTGTTTGTCGAACAACAGCCTTATTATTATTATCCGTCCTCTGTGTAGTTATATAATAAAATCTAATAAAAAAATACATAAAATAACTCCCTCACGGAGCGAGGAAGTGAGTTGAACAATAGTGAGGAAGTAGAGAGAATGTTACACAAGGTTTCTTTATAAATTGATAAAAATTAGGATTTATATTTGTGGCTGCTTGCTAACGCTAACATTAGCTTGTGATGACTTAGCAGTTAGCGGTGAGCTAAACAAACACATGGGTCATGGGAGGATCAAAACATTATTTGTATTAAATGTAATCGACTTGTTTACTTAAAAAATATTAAAAATAAAGTAAATTCGATAATATCATGAAATAAGTTTAGATTAACTATTGTAACTTAAACTAAGGAGGGATTTATTCAAGTCATTATATGGTTTTAATCTCGTAATAAAAAGTATTTTGTACACCTTAAATCGCAGAATCAAGTATTTCACCAATTGAATCTCGTAATTAAGTATTTGTCGACTTAAATCTTGAAATAAAATATTTTTGAACACCTAAAATCTCATAATCAAGTATTTTACCACTTAAATATTGTTATCAACTTAAACCTCCCAATAAAGTATTCTTGTACGACTAGAATCTAGTAATGAAGTATTTTTGTACAACTAAAATCTAGTAATGAAGTATTTTATACGACTAAACGCAGTAATTAAGTATTTTTGTTCAACTAAAATCTCGTAATTAAGTATTTTTCAACTTAAATCTTGTAATAAAGTATTTTGTACAACTCAAATCTCTTAATGAAGCTTTTTTCCCCTTTACGACTTTAATCTCGTGATAACTTATTTTTGTATGACTTAAATATGTCGTACATGTCGTAATAAAATACTTTTAATACTCCTTGAATCTCGTAGTAAAGTATTTTTGGGCGTGTGAATCTCGTTGTAGAGGTTTTTTTTTATTACTTAAATCTTAAAATATATATAGTATATTTTGTTATATATATTTGTGTAAAAATCTTATAAAAAACTAATGTTCTACTTAAACCTCGCAATAAAGTGTTTTGTACTGCTTTAATCTCGTTATTTTTTTTTTTTTACGGATAAAATCTTGTTAAAAAAATTTAAAAAAAGTTAATTGTATTGTATTAATTGTGAACTGTAATACTACGCGTCGCCAACAGAGGTCTCTGTCGGCATTTGTCTCCCAACAAGACGTCAGTGATTTCAAAAGATGCTTCAGTTCAGTTTATCCTCGTGTTTTATTCACTTTGTTTTATATTTTATCATCTAGTACAGCCAACGATTGTTTTTACCCCTCACTCAGTCATTTGGAATTATTAGTGAATATTGTTTTTCATATTTAACCCACAAAAAATAAAACTATCATTTTATCAGTTGATACTTTCTGTACAGAAACAAGATTAACTTTGTAGAGTAGTAGTAGTAGTTTGTCCTCATCGTCATATTCATGATCATCGAGCATCTGAATGAAATTTTTAAAAGATGCATTTGTTCTGGAGGGTTTTTAATCTCAGATCTCAGATGAACCGGGAACAATGAATCAAGAGCTTTATGTGCCTCACACAGGACCAGTATTGTCTCGGGTGACACAGCCTCAGCATTCATGGGCCTCAGCATGAGCTCTTCAGATGAAGTGCTTCTACTCCACACGTCATGAGGATCATCCCTCGTGAAATATGCTCCTATTTTCCTGACTACTTTGACACAGTTCTGTGGGAAAACAGCATGAAAATGCTTCAACTGTCCCCCCCCCCTCTCTCTCTCTGCACACCTGCCTGGCCTCTTCAACATTCCTGCCTCATATCCAAGTGCAGGCAGAGGCAAGTCATGTCAGATAATCTCTTGCAGAAAATATGTGCTTTATTTTGTACGACTTCCTGTTCCAATAATGCAGCTGCTGCAGGTTTAATCACAAGTTAAAGAGCAGAAAACAAGTGAAAATATCTGCTTCTACTACTGTGTCATTCACTTCCCCCAACTTGTGTGTGTGTGTGTGCGTGTGTAAGTGTGTGTGGGTGTGTGTGCCCGAGGCGACAGGCTGGTAAACGCGTCACCATTTGCTGCACCTTATGCCGTTAATCAAGTCGACGAGCTGAGACAGGACGTTTGGAACTCTTCACAATAAAAGCATGGATAACTTCCATAGTGTGATAGAAACCTGGATACTTTATTAATATCAACGGGAGAAATTTACATTTCAATTTTACTTCCATTGTTATAAGAAACTAAAAACAAAGTAAATATTAAAATAACATATTGTTTAATAAAAAATACAAAGTACAAAAATACAATATTGTGCAAAAGAAAAACACAAGCATTAAAAAATTGTTCATATAAATAAAATATTGTGCAAAGAAATAAAAAAAACAATGATATATTAAAACAAAATCCAAAATGAATTATTGTGCAAAGAAAGATTCACTGTTGAATATTATGCAAGGAAAAGTACAAAATGGAAAATAAAATATTGTGCAAAGAACAATACAAAAAAATAAATACAAAAATACTTCATTCTGCATATGTGGAAATAAAAGAAAAAAAAAGAACGGCAAAAATAAGATAAATAAAATATAAATATCAACAACCAATAATGCACACATATTTGATAAAAACACATAAAAACACAAGTAAACCCCTTGACCCCATTCTCCAATTCTCAGCAGTGGTCAGTACCTTTATATAATAGGATAATAAGACAAAATTGTTTCACTTATTCTCTTTTTCGAAAGTGTATTTATTCTTTATAAATAAATCAAAGTACAAATATAAAACGTGTTTAAAAAAGGTGCAAATACGTATTTCTAAATATGGAATAAGAAGTGATAACAGAAGATAAGGAGGGATGCATATAGAAAAAGAATAGTGTTGATGGTAATATTGCAATTAAACTAGTATATGGTATATATGTACTGGATAATAATAATAATAATGTAGTAAGTAAGTAAGTAAGTAAGTAATATTTATTTATATAGCGCTTAGTATGTATGTGTTTATGGATATCTGCTTAGTATATGCATGTATTATACTAAGGGATGTTGTTTTGTGTCATATAGACAATGAAAGACGATATATACTGTATATGTTGTATATATCTTTTAGTTTTCATTTTACTCAATCTATTTTAAATCGAACAAACGGTTACTAACGGGCGCGGAGTGAGCTTTTATTTTGAAACATCAAACCAGAAGTGGAGTCTCCTCCTCCTCCCTGCGTTGACAACAACAGTGGCAGGAAAAGACTTGAGTTAAAAGTCCGAGCGTCGTCTTTTCTAAACCTCCCTTTGAGTTTCTCGCACTTTCGCTCGCTTGTCGACGAAACCACTGAAGTTTCTCACTCGAGAGAATCAGAGGTTTTTTTTTTGCCAACTTTTGTCGCTCGAAACTCTTGTACGGAGACTCGGACAGCATGGTGTTAAAATCCGAAGACGGCGTCGGTGAGTTTCAGGAAATGCTGTCTGGGGGTGAACTTTGGTTCAGAAATTATATATAAAACCGTTACAAATTAAACTATAAGGGAATTATTACGCGTGTATTATTTTTACTTTAGCTAACTTTAGTGTTTTAAATCCAAAATACACATATTTTATTTTATTTATTCATTTTGTCCGATCATGACGTGGATATAGATGTCCCAGCTACATAGGGGAAGAGGCATGGGATACCCTGGTCACCTATCTTAGTTCAGATTTTTATTTTGTCTCGAAATTCCGATGTGTGTTTTTAGTAGATGCTGTTGAAATGTAATGTATTTGCCGTCAATTCATTATAACTTGTTGTTAACATGTTTCTTGATTGAGGGAGGAAACCAGAGTACCAAGAGGAAACTTAAAAAAAAGAAGCTTCAATAGAAAAACCTACTTTCTTCTAATATTTGTTAAAAACAGCTTTTTTTAAATGTTTTTTCTGGGTTAAATGTTTGAAATGGATCACAAAAATGTGCTTTTTTACTCAGTTCTGTGAACGTGCTGAGCCATGGACAGGTGTCAGAATACACTCCCACACTGTCAGCAAGAGCCGAACACTTGTTGCTGACTCTGTCCTTTTTTTCCCCCCCTCACAGATTTCTTTCTCTCCATTGATTCAGTTGTTTTCTCCCGTCACTAGTTTCGTCGTCTGCCAGCCGCGGCGGCATCGATCGTGGATGCGTCACTGCTAATCTTATTAAGCGAAACATACCCTCGCGACTGATCCTGTTTACAGGCCGCCGCCTCTTTTGTTCTGGTCGTGTTGTAAGGGTTCTTGACACTATTGCTTCTGTGTTTCGCTCTCAGAAGAAGTGTTGTCTCTGCAGCTTCTCTCTGCCAACTTGACGTGGGTGGCCCGAGTGGAGTCGGTAATGCTTCTGTAATGAGCGGCGTTGAGAGGTTCTAATGGGCACTACTAATACCCCAGTGGTGTTTCTAATGGTCATCATCCGCCGATAATCGTGTTTTTCGCCTTCATTAGTTGCAGCACTCTGGTCCACTCAGGTTGGCGTTGATGTTAGGATACTGGAGTAGAAACTCCATGAGTGTTTGTTTGTGGTAATTCACTTCGCTGAGATGACAGCGTGGTGCAAAAAACACTTGTTATGGGCGTTGGCGATAATAGTTAGGTTGGGAAATCATCGTATCTTAACTTAAGTAACACTTGTTTGTTTCAGCTGAAAGTCTCTTTTAAAGAGGCAAGGTGGAGGCCCCGGTGCATACCCAAGATCTTGGGAGGCTCCATTAAGCTTCTTGATCCGTTTATGTAACCGTTCATTGCCACAAACTACTGTAGGATTGATACGTGCTGAGTCATACAAGTTGAGTCGTCTGATAATTGTGTACAAAGTGCAAACAATGATGTTTACAGTTGAGATATTCTCCTTGTTTGTGACTCTGTAGGTGTCATAAAGCTGCTGAGGGTTCCAATTGTGTATGTATACTGTATTGAGTATTTTACTTTCTGATCCGTTAAAATATTGATTATGACTCTATATTGCAATATGTTTTTCAACAATACAGTATCTTTTTTCCCCTCAATTTTTTAAAATGTTTATTTTGGCTTTCAAATCATGTTTAATTTTGTAACATCATTTTTTTTATGGTTAATAGTTTCTTAAAGTACGTATAGAACTTTGATTGAATTCACAATTGGCATGCAAATGTGCGTTTGTTCATTTGCATGTGTTGCCATCTTGGGGAAGCTGAGGACGAGAGGATACAATCATCTCCTGCACCTTTTTTAAAGCTGATGTTTGGACATGTTTTGGTTTCAAAACAAATGAAAGCAGTTACGACTTTGTTTAATGTTCTCTTTAAATTCAAGTACCCGACAATACTAAACATATATCCTTGTTTTTATAGTATCTCAGTAAATATCGTTGCCCCTGTATCGTGATACGTAGCTTATCACTAGATTCTTGCTAATACACACACCTATAAATCAATCTGTGGTTTGCCTAATATTCAATCATAGTAATTCCTCAAACAGTATTTCAGAGTTTACAAGATTTTAATAATCCAAAAACAAGACTAACCTATTGGGAATTTGGATTTTCCTAAAGATAATGTTTCTTATACCTGCGATTCCCCTCCCTCTTTTTTCACCACCCTCGGGTTTAATGTCGCCATTATATTCACAGACCAAATTTTAGATAAAAACGGTACAAATAAATAATATAGAGTCTCTCTTTAACTTATTTTCACTGGTCTACAGGTTTATTTTTTTGTATAAAATCGACTGAAACTAGTGTCTTTACAAGAGTCACAGGCTAGTGTAACTTAGGATCTAAAAGGAAAAATTGATCAGACAGTAATTTAGTAGTTTTTTTCTTTACTAGCATTTTCATAAAACTTGAGAAGGTTGAGGTGGAAATGAACAATCTTGTTGACTCCAACTGACATTATCGTCTTGAGAAAATGAGTCGCATACAGTATGACCACGAACATGAAGCCATTACAAAGCCAAACTCTATTTTTAATTCACTTGACTACAGATGCAGGGTTGTTTATGTGTTTATCCGTCTCTTCGAAGCGAGTGCAGGTGGTTTCGGCCTGGTGACGTCTGGGCCGACGTTATTGCTGCAGGCTGTTATGACTTCTGGAGTGATTTATTACAAATGCACGCCTGCATCTTTCTGTCATAACTCCTCTTGGAGATATCCCGCTGAAATCTGAGGAATGCGTTGAACAAATGGCGACGACCCCCGGGCGCCATGGAAACCGAGAAAGGTCTGAAAAAATGTTTGACCTGCCACACCGAGGGGTTGTATGGCCGCTTTGTCGGAGTCGTTGACCTCGGCTACTATCGGAGCATGCGGATCACAGCTGAACCTGCGTCCGGCTGAAGAATGTCGAAGAGATTCGGGGTTTACATTTGTGTTTCCCACGGGATGGGCGGGGTCTGCTGTGGTCTCGAAACCCACGGAAGTCTGAGAAAAACTCACAGACAGGAAGTGAGACTTGCATAGATTTACAGAAAGTGACATCCCACGCTCACTACACGTTTTAAGTTGATGACAATAAATATTAGGAATCAAACTTTTTTTTTTTACTTTTATGTTACAGTGGGAGAAGAGGATGTTGATAGGAGGGCGTCCATGATAAGAATCCAGTGCTATCGGAGGACAAAGGCGGGCATTGTGGGCAGAAATAGCTCTTCCGCTTTTTAAGAAAAACACGGAGAAGCCTTTTATGAAAACGATGATGGCGATTAGATGAAGAATTTCTAATGAACATAGTGTAAGAGCGTCGGCTGGTGTGTACAGCTGCAGGATGTTTATCCTGACAAGTCATCTGTGTGCTCGCCTCGCCACTAAAGCCGTGTGGATCCACTCGTACATTTATCCGCTCAAGGCACTTCCTCTGCCCCCGGGGTACCCTTCCACAGTTCACACGCTTCCAGACATAAAATTTAAAGGGCTTCGGTGAAATATGTTATTGACTCCTCCTCTTGATGCTGTCTCGGCCTGGATTTATATTGTCTTGAAGGCTCAATGTTTTGCTTATCCAAGTCCTTGGTGTGTCTGTATTCCTTACAGTCTTTGCATCTTCTTGGTCTTAACACACTTAACCCCAGGGTCAAGGTGACCCGAAGCCCCGAAAACAAATGTGTTTGTAGTAACCCTTGTTGTGAACAACTTCCGTAAATACATATGCAGTGGTGGAGGTCGTTCACCTAGACCCAGAGACCACACAAGGGATACTACAAACACTTTTTTTTTTGGGCCTCCGGGTCACCTTGACCCTGAGATAACACAAGGGTTAAAGTCTGTGTTTCCCGAAGTCTAGATGTTGTCTTGGCCTGGATTTATAATGTGTTATTCTTTATCACGCAAAGCATTATCATGGTCTTTGGAACCACAAAGTCTCGTTTTTTGTCAGGGTTGGTGTGACATGGTCCAAGTCTTGATTCCTTAAAGTCTTTGTGTTGTCTTTATCTTACATCTTAAGTGCCTCAAGTCTTTATTTAT
Source organism: Callionymus lyra (assembly GCF_982586985.1). NCBI lineage: Eukaryota > Metazoa > Chordata > Actinopteri > Syngnathiformes > Callionymidae > Callionymus > Callionymus lyra. The sequence continues at coordinate 16,735,728 of NC_141832.1, read as the reverse complement.
ACTGTGTTGGTCTTGAACAAGTAACGTATTGTTAGCTGATGTAAAGTCTTTGTTTACCTGGTTGTGGTGTGTCATGGTCTTGAATCCTTAACTTCTTTTGTTAATTGTCTTGGTCTTATGATCCTTTTAAGTCTTTGTTTTCCATAGTCTAGATGCCTTCTTGGCTTAGATTTATATATCGTCTTGGTCTTGAACGAGGAAAGTCTTTGCATTATCCCAAGTCTTGGTGTGTTTTAAGTTTTTGATGCTTCTAGTCCCAGGTTTTTTATTTTGTAGTTTTTGAACACTCAACATTTTGGAATTATCTCTGTCTTAGTTGCCTTAAAAGCTTGGTTTTCCCAAGACTTGATCCATCTCGTTCTTGGTTTGTGTTGGAGTTTCTAGGTATTTGCGTTGTCTTTGCCTTAAATCCTGAAGTATCTCATTCTTTCTAAAGATTCTTCCACTCACTGTCCACCCAGAGGTATCTAGAGATGTTGAATCTTTTTTTTTCCCCCCAAGGAACTCAATCCAGTTAGGGGCAAACAGAGCTGAGCTAAGAGTTGGTCCACATACTGAACCTAACAAAGGTGTTTTGATTTATCACGTGAAAAAGCTTTTCCTTTCTTCAACATGAGCTAACTTTAAACTATTTACAGCGGTAGTTGAGCTTCAGTCGACTTATTAACGGAAGACGTACCTGTTTCACGAAGTAACATTATTACAAGTGTTAATGTGAATCATGACTGAAATGCATTTCCTAGTCCGGTCCCTGTCTTCAAAACACAACCTGTTTTTGTGATGGCATCGAAAATGTGTTGACACTTTCCTCGATAAGATAAGAATGTGTTTTTGTTTGGCAATGATATTTATTAAAAAAAAAAAAACATGTTAACACTTCCTGTTATATGATTTAGTATGATTTTTTTCTTAACAGTAAATAGGGTCCCACACCCAGATGTTAGTCACCCTCGTCTATGATGTCATGTCGCAACATGAGGTTATCTCAATGGCTCTGTAAAGGTCGAGTCATCGCGCCGTGTGCGGACACGAGGAAGTCATCGACAGCTGCTCTGGAAGCCACTCACGCTGCAACTATGCCGCTCGTGGGGAATAAAAGGGAAAGGTGTCTCCACTTCTGAGACTCTTATTTAAAAAAAAAAAATCTTATGAATAGTCATGCGGAGAGAAAGGCTGATAATAATCATAGAATAGCTTCTTCACAGTTCGTCTTCTTTTTTTAGTCGACTTTTTCAAGTGGTTCTCAAAAGTGCTCCGAGGCTGAGACGAAGAGGGGGCGCACCACAAGTTTGTGGAAGATAAAAAGAAGAAAAACATAAATTACTACTTTTAGCATAGCCAGCTTAACATTGCTAAACGACGCCTCGGGATTCCTGACGTCCCCTAATTTTAATAGTACCTTCCTGGAAATTAAAAAAATATATATTTATTGTCTTTAGGAAACGGGGAAAGTATTTTGCTTGCCAAAAATTGTGGATTTGACTTAAACATGTTTATTTGTTTCAGCAAAATGTAATATTAATTTTAATGTAATTCATTCTGACTTATAACTGACTCGACTGACTCGTTCGAATCTTGCTTTGCCAAATAGTTAAGGTGTTTTTGTACCTGTTATAATGTACCTTAGATTCTTATCTACTATTTATGTGAGAATTTAAAAACATAAATTGCTACTTTTAGCATAGCTAGCTTAAAATTGCTAAACGACGTCCCCTAATTTTAATAGTACCTTGCTGGAAATTTAAAAAAAAAATAGATTTATTGTCTTTAGGAAACGGGGAAAGTATTTTGCTTGCCAAAAATTGTAAGTAAGTAAGTCATTTTTATTTGTATAGCGCTTTTCCAGACCAGGGTCACGAAGCGCTTAAACAATATTCAATAAAGTATATACTTTAAAGATCAAGATAAAACTGATAACACAAAAGGAGTTCCAGAAAATCAAGAAAAAGCCTGAACAAATAAAAACGTCTTAAGATGTTTCTTAAAGAAGTCAATAAGACATTTAAACATTGTGGATTTGACTTAAACATTTATTTTTGTTTCAGCAAAATGCAATGTTAATTTTAATGTAATTCAGACTTTTACCAAAAACACTCGTTCAAAGGCACAAATGACAAATAATTAAAGTATTTTTGTACCTGTTATAATGTACCTTAGATTCTTATCTACTATTTTTGTGAGAATTCTAACCAGCCAGATGCTTAATGAAATGAGAATGTGCTCAGGATGAGTTTTAATTCCGGGAAAATGATGCACTGATTTATTTATTTGTTTTGGGGGTTGCTTGAAGAGGCAGATTTTGGAATGACCACTGGGTGGAGCCTTCTTGTTCGCTTCATGTCAAAACAGAAGGGGAGCTGGAGACACGAGGGGAGGGTGGGAGGCGGTGAGTAAGGCTCCTTCTCAAATGGACCGTCAGAGTGTCGCGAGCAGACGAGGAGCTAATATCCGGCGGTGTCTCGCTCCCTGACCGGAGGAGGCTGCGCCGTGTTGACATGTGGATGTGCAGCTCCTGAAGCTGGAGCCCAGAGGATTCAATTTGGTTGCCACTGAGGATAAGTGATGGACTAGGAAGAAAAAGAGGAAACGGAAAAGAAGACTCGGGAGGAGTTCACGCTCAGGTCTGTCTCCGGTTAAATAGTTGAACTTTTTTGGGGTTACTCCCTTGGCTGTTTTGTTTTTGGGGTCTGTTCCGACAGTGGGTTTGGATCTGTTGATCTCGATAGTTGCAGATGGATGTTGTAAGGGTGGAGTTGACGCTCAGTGTACGGATCGATAAACTCTGAGAAATCTTTCTCGTCGTGAAACTGCGTAATGTTTCTTCTAAAGATGTTTCAAGTGGTTCATACACCAAAGAAGAGTTTAAAAGACAAAACGTTTGTCCAAATCATCCCGTGGATTTAATAAGGATACATTTTGTTGTACGTCTGCCATGACGAACAAATCCATATCTGGAGCCGGGACCGCTTTAGTCATCCTTTCCCGTGGCCTCATTAAGGAATCTGGTGATCGTCCAGTTGCAGACACAATAGCAGAGCTGTGGACGTCCCACTGACTCTTGTGTGCCACTCACCGTCCAACACCTCCTCAGCAAAACACAAGATTCCCTCTTGTGTCCATTCAGCCCCTTTTTTTTCAACCCCGCCTACCTCCAGGTCCTGCCAGTGCATTGGTTTTTTTTTTTTGATCCACGGCATTTATTTCGCTCAGTTGGTGCAATTGAATTTGTGGGTCAGAGGTGCAAAGGTTTGGGTCAAATAGCTCAAATGCCCTCCTCCTTGCACTTTTGTTGTCTCGTCGGAATGCGGAATGGATTCACAGAAGCCACTCACGTGTTTTTAACCTAATTTGATGCTTCTTGCATGTGCTTTTACTGATATTGATCAGGAGTCAATTGATTGATTTGGGTTGTAGACGACAAAGACCATGTGGCTGGTGGAGGGTATGAAGGTTCAAAGGTTCTTTAGTCAATGATGTTGTACAAGAAGAATACCTTGTAGCTGAAAGTGGTGTGAATAGTACACACTAGTCTCACTCGTCAGCCCCTCGCTCAAAACATTAGAACAATATGCCAAACCTTCTTCACTCTGTGAACTGTAGTCAAGAGGTTCAAATACACATTGGTAAATAGAAGCACAACATTCAAAACTAACACAAACCTGAGCCAAACCAACCCGTTTTTTCTATTTGACACGAGCTAATGGTAAACTGGTGAGTTTCTCACTTTAGCTCCTGTCAAAATAAAAGTCTAGAAGCTTTTTTGCATGAAGAATCATTGCACTTGGTTCGCAGCCTCTGGTGAACGGAACTTAATAAAGTAAATGGACCACAAGAAGAAGTTCCTGCTGTGATTGGTGTCTACGACCAACCGCATACCACCTTCTGCTTTTTCTCCGTAAGCAGAACTAATCTTGCTCAATGAGGTTGGATTTGTAATAATTTGTCAGCAGTTCAAGGCAGTCTTGCGACTTACGTATATTTCTCAAATCGCCTACTGCACTGTTGCAACATCACAATTCTCGTCCTCGGGTACTCACGTAATTAATTTAAACTCTTGTGGGATCAGTTTTAGGCATCATTCTTGTCTGGCAGTCTTACTATTGGAGTACTATATTATTTTTTTTGGGGTAATGTGCACATTTTAAATTGGGTCACCATGTTGAAGGGGAACAGCAAGAGCTCTTACAATCACGGCACTTTCTAATATGCTTTTTTCCCAGGGAGATTTCTTTGCTGATCTTTGTGGAAATGAGACGTCTCTGCCTTGATGCCAGGATGACGGTCACGAGAAGTATTAGCGGGTTCGCCGCTGAGGGGGTTTCGCTGTTGTTGTTGAAGTCTCTTGATGCCACCTCCTCAGGGTTTTACCGCTGACCCAGTGGCGCTCGCCGACGACCAGCTGTAGCCAGCCGGGAACACTAGAAAAGCTTGTTTTAGTTGGCACGAAATAAAGGATGAGAATACACATGATAATTTATCAAAGGGATTTGAGGCATCAGTGCTTGTGGTTTTTGTGAGATTAGAGATGCAAGAGTTTGGTTCAGGTAGAATATTGCCTATGGTGGTAATGAGTTTAATCTCAGTGGGAAAATAAAAAACTCCCTGATTTCTTATCGGAAAAGTGGTCAGCATTTCGATGTCATTGTAACTTGAAGTATATTTCAGGGATCTAATGGAGACGGCAAGAGGGCTCCCCCTTGGCTTCCAACTCAAGTCAATGGGAAAGATTCCACAGATTTCTGAACCTTCACAGTGTTGACGCTCATCTTTGCCTGGATTTGTTATATTTTTTTAAGCATGGAAGCCTTCTTAATTTAGAGCATATCAGCAGGAAGTAGTTTGATGAAATGAAAGTAGATCTGCTGAATCGTTCTTACGTCACAAACGCTAGAATAGGCACTAAACCATGGGGATCCCAATCCTTTTGAGTTACCAAATGCGCCTGTTGGGACAGGGTTGGCAAGCAAAGCTTGGCACTGAGGCACAACTTTGGTGATAACGTATTGTGTAAAGTAGAGTAATATCAATTGAATAGCATGCTTTATAGACAAATGGCTTTGGTTTATAAAACGACATGAAGCTCAAGACACCAGGCAATTGGACGGAGAGATACCATTTCTTTCTATGAAAGTGATTCCTGATAAAGCTGAAAACACACCGCATGTGAGACCCTTTTCTTTATTTTTCTTTGAAAGAACCAGCCTATATATGTGCGGTTTAGGCACGTAAAGTGACGTATTGAATACTTGAAGACTCGTAAGTGAGGCAGCATTTCTTGGTGTGTCATTGGTTGTCCTGATTCAGCAGCTGAAACAGCCCAGAATCATGGTTTGGCCCATCGAGTAAGTCACATCCAAGTTAAAATGTTGACATCTACATAGCTAGTCAGCATCCGTGAGGGTATTTCCACACGAAAAACGACCTGGCGTTTCTGAAGAACGTGGGCGGCGGTTATATTATTTTGGTTCATAGATTCTCCTCTTCTTGTGTTTTTCACCAACTTGTGAATCTGGGACATCGATGTTTTTGTTTGTCAGCCTTTCCTTTCACATGTTTGCCTGGTAATGCAGTCACCAGACGACTTTAAGTGAAGGAGACTTCCTGTAATGTGCTGCATTCCGGGCATTGACGGACGGCTTTTTGGCTTTGAGTGACTGCAGTTTTCCTTTCTCCTAATGTGGGATTATTCCTATCCTTGATGTACAAATGTCTGAATGACATAAGGTCATAATCCTAGAAGAAAAAAAAGAGTCATCGCCTTGTGATTTCTGAATGACTCCTAAAGACATTATATTTCGTCCTTGCATTGTCAAGTAGGTACTGTATGGAATGCTTACCGTTGTTACGATATATCTCATGGTATTTTTGACTTGAGGAACAAAAAGTCTTCTGAGTATTCTCTTTTAATCATGTAGCTAATTCTTTCCAGATACCCAACCAGTTGGCCCTAGTCTGACCCCTTTAGCCCCTAAACCAAGGTGCTGGAGTAATGCAGGAAGGACAAAGGGTCAAAAAAGGGGGTTTGGGTTTGGCCGCTTGGGGAATCAAGAAAAGAGTCTCTGAGTGATGGTTAGGATTTACCAATGGAAAACCTTTTGGCCTTTTTGGTAGACATTTAGGTGAATTTGATCCTGTGGACATTACATTCTCGAACCAACTAAAATACAACAAGATTTTTCCACTTTATTTTTACTGAAACAAGCTTCTTGATAATGCAGAGAAAATACCATATTTTTGTCAAAACAAAACGCTTTTGTGTCAGTTTATAATCAAAAGAACAGAAATAATATGAATTATTTTATCTTTCTGTATGGCCTGTTAACAAATGTCTCATTGCTGTTCATTTAGAATCAGTCTCTGTTAAATTGACTTAATTATATACTGTATTTTAATAAAAATTGACTTTCGTAGTAAGTAGTTATCATTTTTGCGATGTCATATCTTTCTTGTATCATAAATGCATCTTTCTCTTTCTTAATTGGCTAATATTGATCATTTATTGCCTCAAACAAGCCAGTGCAAGATCAATTGATCGATTCTATTTACACAAAAAAACTACTTTTTCTCTTTTTTTAAAGACTGAGACTGCGGTAGCAAAACAGTGTTTTGGCCCAAGATAAAGATATTTTTAATTAAAATCTGTGAATACATGGCTGAGGATTGTGGCAGGTTTTTTTTTACTTGCTCTGAAGCTATACATCATAAAGTTAAAATGGAGGAAATGTATCACATCAATCGTTGATTCCCCATCACATGGGTCGACACCTGAGCCCCCCGACTGCCTCATGAGTAAATATTGCAACGGGAAAGCTGATATAAATGTTTATAATCTGATGCAAGAAACTGCTCAACAAATATTAAGAGAGGTTCTCCTTACATTGGCCCGAGTCATTTTGTTAATTTCTTTTTATTTTCTCCTTCAGTGCCGGACGATCTGACTCCAGAGGAGCAGCAGGAGCTGGAGAACATTCGCCGACGCAAGCAGGAGCTGCTCGAAGACATTCAGGTAGGAGCCAAAAGTGTTTACGTTGGCGGTGTGAAGGCAAAAGTCGACTGACATTTCTTTTAATGTGATCAAATGTTCCTCGACGTTCTCCCTCGCTGGGTTTTTATATTTTTCATTCTTTATCTGCACGTTCCAGATGTTTGGCTCGCGTCCACTGGCTTCAGCGTGAAATGAAACTCCTATCTAGTATTTGAGGTCTTTTCGTCCCTTTTCTAACCCCAAGTGGAATGTGGGGTATTTCCGACTCGGTTTCCTCCGCAAGTGGTTCTGATTATTTTAGCCGAAATTTTCAGATTTAAATATGATTTTTTTGCGTCTTTAAAATGGAATAGTTGAAGTCCTACAGCAGCTCAGTCCATACAGGAAGTCGGTGGCTTCTCAAAAGTCCCAGCAGGCAGCGTTCGCCAATCCAGACAAACACTAGAGGCGAGAATTGACACCCCGGTCTTTTATGAGCTTTGTGTCCGCCGTCCCCCATTCCCCCTCCCTCGCTCACGGGGGCCACCCTCCGCTGACCCTCCGACCCCGGCCGTTTCATGTGTTCCAAATTGAATCCCACACCCTCGGCTCGTCCTGGTATGTCCCGGCCTCCGCCGCGTCCACCCACTCCCCGGGTCCTGAGCGCAGGCTTTGTCCGCGGAGGCAAAGAATCCACGGAATGTGTTGTGAGTGCGCAGGTCTGGAGAGGAACACAGATGTTGCCGTTGTTGTCGCGCCTCAAGTGAATCGGCATAAAACTGCACCAACAACAACGGCAACAGTATCGTTATCGCTTACGGTGAGTCTGGATCTGCATAGAAGACGTCACGATGTTCCGGACCAGGGGGCGCTGTCTAGCTTCTGATGTCCTCGAGGACTCTACTTGGAAAAAAGTCATTCATTTCCATGTGTATTATCATTTATTTAAGGATAGATGAAAGAAGAAAATGAAGAAATTATGTAAAACAAGAGTATTATTTTAGATTAAGTTTAAACAATACTAAACAATAAGAATAATAAGGACATTAAAATATTATTAAAAGTTCAAAATATAAATTCATTTTCTGGAGCCAGTCCCAGCTACTTCGGGCGAGAGGCAGGGGAGTCTGTTGAAGGACACACGGAGACACACAACCATTCATACACACTCTCACACCTATGGATAATTCAGAATACTAAAACAACCTTTTGTATGTTTTTATACTGAGGGAGGAAACCGGAGTAAAAAAAAAATGTACAAAACGAACGTATGATGCCTCAAGTTGGAAGCAAACTGGAAACTTTATCCCTGTTTTTTCTGAATTTTATTTTGAAATATTCATTTTTTTATACATAAATATGAAAAAGTGCAATTATTTGAATAAATAAAAATGATAAATATGATATAATAAAAAATGGGAATATAAACCTTGAATCTTCATATGAATGGAGTTTAATAAAATACTTGGTCAAGAAATGTATAGGAATTAGAAATGATAAAAAAAAAAAAAACTTGAATTATTCAGGATTTGATAACTGTTGTCGTGTCAAAGCAGAAACTGTAAAATATAAGGAAATTATTGTTTTATAGTTTCTTACTTATTCTGTGTGAATAAAATCAGTCAATTGATCAATTATTCTTTTTTTGAATCAATAAATAACGACTATTTTGATTTATATTGGTAAAATGTATATTTATTCATTATATTAATGCTTTAGTAAAGTGGTTTTAAAACTATATTTAGTAGCGAAAAGAGTAAAACTGCTGCTCTTTGCTGTCATCGTGTCAGCGTGAGATCACATATTGTACTCCACCCTTCATATATTCTTGGGTATTTCCTGCGTAAGTGGAGCAGATCAGCTTCTAAACCTGTAATCACTTAAATCCCACATGAAAATAATCCTGAATATCTGCTCAAATTGAGGCTAAACCCAAATGATCAATACGGTTTAAACCATCAGCAGTGATGTAACAAGACATCGAACGTCTGCTTAAAAAACGTGTTTTTCTCGCTCAAATTCTACCTTCATGAATTTTTTATCAGCGACGTTCCAGCTTCGGTTTCATCGTTCCTCACAACAATATATTTTAGAATAGTAACGAGAGTTTTTTAGTGTTTCCACTCTTTTAGTTCCACCGTCGGCTCACGCTCTGTGTCTGGACCGTGGATGAGTCAGAGATGATCGCACTTGGAAATCTCCATTGATTTTATTATGAATCTCTTCCATGTTGTTTTCACTCGTCACAGACCTTCCATTACTGGAATTGGAAGCGCTGCTGATGGAGCTGTTTACTGTGTTGCTCATCATCAACATGAGATCACAAAATCCTGCTCGTTGCTATCGTTTCAGTTTGTGAACTCATTATGACCCCCCCCCCCTCCTCATCATCGCTTGCTAGACCGCAGCGGTCAGTACCAAAAGCACGATCAAGCCTTATATACACAGAGATAAGAACCACATTATTTTTCATTGGGTGTTGAATTTGTTTCCCTGCATTGAAGAAACCATAATAATCTGGAATATCTAAGTCACAATTGCTATTATAAAGTGATCCCTCGTTTTTTGCTTGGGTTACTGAAAACTCTTGCAAAGTACTCACAATTTTATATTTTACTTCTTTAATTTAACAACAACGATCGCACTTATTTGAATTTGCAAACTCACAATTGGATATGAGGTGCCATCCCTCTCAACAGCCCTTTCGGTAACAACTCCCATGATGCTTTGCCACCCAGCCAACCAATCACCGCAGCCGATCACTATTGACAGACTATCGGGCTTAGAACTTAAATACAATATTGGGGCCAATAATGAGCCGTTACTAAACAGAAAGGCATCATGGGAGTCCACTGTTTTATTAGTGCCAGCTTGCTAGAATATATATTTGAACTTGAAGTACAGTGTGCAAAAAATACACACTGCTTTTAAAAGTGGACACAAACGTGAAAACAACTGCCTGTAAAACAACCACTCAATCTGCTGCTGTGGTGGAGAAATCAAGTCCCCCCCTGAGGTGGAAAAAGGCTATTTTGTGACTGGATTTCTTCCAATAAAAACAATGTCTCTCGTCATCAATAAAAAGTGTTTTTTTGTTAGCCTCAGTTTGTGGAAGCTAACTGTGGTTGTTCCTCCTGCAGCGGCTGAAGGATGAGATAGCAGAAGTGACCAGTGAGATCGAGAACCTGGGTTCCACTGAGGAGAGGTGAGACTGAGTACATTTCGCTTGTTTGTCCTCAATTAACTGACGAGGACGTCAATTATTTATGTTTTCAAAGGTCAAGGTGGGGTCGCGTCACAACCCCTCCTCCCCCTCTGTAAATTGCTGTTGCTTTTAAAGACATTTTAAATGTTTCATCAGGCCTCATTGAATTATGCAGTGAGGGTATAGACTGATGCAGACAATGCATGTTCCTCGGGGACGGCGAGCGTTTGCTTTGGTCTACTCAAGTGGTCGACTCCCATCAGACACCCGGGGATCCTACAGCACTTTCCCTTTGATCAAAGCCATTAATGTACAGATGCATTCTTTTGATCGAAGTTTCCCATCAGCCTTTTGTTTAATACCTGTAAACAGAAGTTAATACGGCTCGGAACTGGATTGAAGCTCAAGTTAAGTCCCTGTTCAGCCGGGTTTAGGTTGGATTTATACGTGCTAAGTTAATATGTGAATCCTTTTCTTTTAACGGCTTACAAAAAGATAAACTTGAAGAAGCTGCACAATACTGTTTTGTCTAGTACGGTCAGCAATTATACTCTTTGGAATTAGCCGTTTGGATGGGACGGAAAACAAGTATAGTAAAATTAATAAAAATAATCTGAATAGATACAGTATCTCAAAAAAAAAAGTAAATTGACATTTTTTAAGGATTAATTGGAAAAAAAAGTTGATTAATAATAGTAAAACGTACTAATCATGTTTAATTATATAAAATATCATTAAAAATATATTTTATTTAAATAAACATTATTAATTAAAAATGTGTCTGTTATTTTTACAAGTGGGAATTGTAAAAAAAAAAAAGGAGATAATGATGCATACAAAAATTTTAATAAAATATGTTATTTAATACATTAAATAATGATTAATCTATTATATTAAGAAAAAACTCTTATCAACCAGCCTTACACCTTACAAAAACAACATGTATATGAAATATATTCTACACATTTTTTTTAATTACTTTTGATATGCATACTTAAAATGTAATGCCAATTATTTTAATTCTATTGCATTATATTAATCTCATTTTATTATTTTAAATTTATTTTAATCATTTTTATTCTCTATAGCATCACTACAAAAAAACAACCCACAATCCTGTTCTGATATATGTAAGAAAACTAAAATAAATAAATGTATTAAATGTAATAAAATATATATAAATACATATTTAAGAACTTTTAAATTCTATATGACTAAAAGATCAAACATTTTTGAAATACTAAAATTGCCAAAAATAAGCAAATTAAAATGAGACGACAATATAATTTAATTTTTTGACACAGAATACAAGAATATTGTCTGATATTTTTCCTCTCCTCTTAAAAAAACAACCTTTCAAACTATATTCGACAAAATCAAAGTATCATAGCAAGTCTCAATAGCGTGTTGTTGTTGACAATGTTCTCCTCGAGGACTTACGACCCGAACTTCTTCTGCTTCAGGAAAAATATGCAGAGAAACAAACAAGTGGCCATGGGCCGGAAGAAGTTCAACATGGACCCTAAAAAGGTAAATCTCAGCCGGGTCTAGTGGTCTCTCATCCGAACAACGACTCTCCTCTCTTCTTCAGGGGATCCAGTTCATGATCGAGAACGAGCTGCTGAAGAACACCAGCGACGACATCGCTCAGTTCCTCTACAAAGGCGAAGGCTTGAACAAAACGGCCATCGGAGATTACCTCGGAGAACGGTGATTTGTTTTTCTTTTCTTTTGAGTGTGTGAGGTCTGACCAGCAAATGGAGTTCAGCCTGTTGATGGATGCTCTCTTGATTGTTAAGTCCTGGGCCGAGCCATTAGTGTTGTGATTGGTCACGGGTCCTCCGGGACCGCCGGGGACTGTCGATGAGACCCTCCTCGGAGCCACAAACATGATCTCACAGGGCAGATCATTTACTCCGAGGGCCACGCGGGTCAGCGATGATGTCATGATCATGATTGGATGGAAAAACAAGTCTCGGTGCAGCCGGGCTTGAGCTCTGGGTGGGAGTCCCCTTGTATTCAAGAAAGTGACCATTGTTTATTTTGATTTTTCATTCTTTGCAGTGGTCAGTACCTATTTAAAGTAGGACAAAGTCCTTTTAACAGCACACCCCTTTAATCCGCCATCAAATTATTTTTTTATTCGGTTTTTCTTTGGGTGGGTATTGGAAAGAATCAGGCGATACCCTACGTGTCACTATACAAGGGCAACGATACGTTATATTGTGATACAGTAGGATATATTTATAGTATTGTCGAGTACTTGACTCTGGTGTCGCAGAATTTACAGACCACATGACTTGTGACGAAGTCGTCATTGCTTTATATTTGTTTTGAAAACAAAATAGGTCCAAACATCAGCTTTAAAAGCTGCTGGAGTCAACTGTATCCTCTCGTCCCCAGTCATAGCTGGGATCTTGCGGGATTTAATTTTTTTTTTTTGGGTGGCAGACGTAATGACAGCTGCCATCTAGACACAGAGGTTTAATAGCAACACAAAAATGAACAACGCTGTAAATATTCGAACATTAATTGTAAATAAAAATTCTAGTAATTTTATGTAAACACACTATATTAAAAATATAAACCATAAAAGGAACTAAAATGAAAATTAATACGATTTGAATGGCGCTCCCCCCAATAAAATGGAAACAATGCTGTTGAATATTGATATGGTATTGTATGTTGTTATTTTCTCATACTTGTGTGGCAATAGTTCGCACCATGATGGCATCATCATCTACAAAATCGTACCACAAGTCTCTCATATACTAGGAAGTTCAAAGAAGCAACCTGAGTTAGAATCGCTGTTATTTTACTTTGTCACTTCTACTTTTTATAAAGTGGACATAAGTGTGACTACTCAATCCGCTGCTGTGGTGGAAAAATCAAGCCCCCAAAAAACGTATAGAAGGCAACTCTTGTGACACAGCAAAAAGAATGGAACACAAATTCCACTTTTTACTGATTACAAATGATTAATCCTATCTTTAAACCTGTTATTTTACTTTACTATCTACTTACTACCATGTTCTTTTTCCCACCAGGGATGATTTCAACATTGAAGTCCTTCACGCATTTGTGGAGCTCCATGAATTCACAGACCTTAACCTGGTGCAGGCCCTCAGGTAAACCCCCTCAGAAGGTTTCTCTTGCACCGCATGATGTCTTGACCTCGGACGACCTTGTTTTTTTTTTTTCCTTCTTCCAAACAGACAGTTCCTGTGGAGTTTTCGGCTCCCAGGAGAAGCTCAGAAGATCGATCGAATGATGGAGGCCTTCGCTCAGCGATACTGTCAATGCAACCCTGGGGTTTTTCAGTCGACAGGCGAGTTTTTAAGAATTTAAGAGAGAATACTGAAGTCAAAGAAGCTGCTTTTAAAAACTTTAGTTATGTAATAGTTAGTTGTACAATGATGTTTTATTTATTAGTCTCAATGGAAGTATGACGGTGTCATCAGAATATTGAATTTAACGTTCCGATGTTGAAGTATTTTTATTTATGTTTTTTTCAAGCATTTATTATTATTATTATTTTTTTTAATTTTGCTTGATTTTTTTATTATTATTTATTTAATTATTTATATTTAATTTGCTTGTTAAATTCAATATAAAAATACTGCCGTATGCTGTTGCACTAACATGGGGTGAATAAAGGTATATTCATAATCTAACATTTTTATATTGAACTTAAAAGGCTACATATGAAATAATATTATATTTAAAAATTATATTTTTTAGTCATTGGAATTAGGATTTCAAACTGTTATGTGTAAAAAAAATAATGTCATTAATTTAAAAAAATATTTATAAAAATCCTATTCTATTTTATATATATTTTGTATATATATAAACACAATATATGACAAATATACAAAATACTGAATTTAATTATTAAAAACAACCAAAAAATCAACCTAATATATTGAATTATTCAATAAAAATAAATACATCCTACATAACTTTCATTCAATTTATTACAATTAAATAAATAAATAGTTTAAAACAACATTTCTAAAGAATAATTTAAAGTTTTTATCATTTTAAAATTGTGATGTCGCTGATATACCTCCATGTTCTTGCCGTTTCTACATCTGCTTCAAGCAGGAGACACAGTGTCTGCGCCGGGTTTATCGAAGTGCGTCTGGCTCTTGGAAATAGTCAGCAGCGTCTAACACGAGATGCAGATGCATGTGAATAATGTATGGGACGTCGAAACGCACCAGATAAAGTGCTGCTTGGTCAGCCGTGTTGTGTAGTCGCACACGCATGCTCAGGGAAGAACCTTCTTAATCGCCCACATCCAGGTCTAATGACGCTCTTCCTCCTCACTTGTGCGTCCCTCAGCAGTCCTGCCTTCAGATTCATAACAACTTCAGCTCCATCGTAAACACAACGTTTTGGAAACTAGGACGAGTGATAGTGAGAAGATGGAAGATGATTTATAACAAAAACTGATGCTGGTTTCTCACAGTTTGGTTATCGGTCATTTTAAGAAACTAGTGTCACTTAAAAATAAATTGAGTATCACAAATGTATTTATAATGAAGGATGTGTATGACAAGGAAGGAAAATCCTGATGAATATTATCTTTCTACTTGTATTTCTCTTGCATGCAAAAATAAGCAGCGGTGTGTTTAAAAAAAATTGGGCATAGATCACACCTGGGCAAAGTGCGGCCCGGGGGCAACATGTGGCCCTTTGACTGTATTCATGCGGCCCTCAAGAGGTCAGAGTAGAACATAGACATTATTTCCGACAGCTTTCAATTTAATATTGAGTTTATTATTATATTAACTCTAAATATATATATATATATATATACTGTATATTTCCCTTTCTGATTGTTTGGTTTTTACTTTTATGAAAATATCTTGCCAATCAAAATTATTGACATCATATTTAGAGAAATAGGTTATTTTCCCATCATTTTCTTTTACTAGAAAGGTTTATAAAAGTGTTTTGACATAGCCAGGTTTATTTTATGCTGATATTTCTTTCTTTACTATTCTTACTTGCTTTGTTTTTTAAAGCTTTTCTGTCATATTTTAGCTCTTCGCTCCTCTCCTTTGGATTGACGGCCCCTCACAACAGTCACAGTATATAATGTGGCCCCAGAGGAAATTTAATTGCCCAGCCCTGGCATAGATTCAGGTTTTTACCGAAAAAAAATTACGTAAAAAGTTCAATTTATAATAGAAAAACAAAAGAAAATTGTTGAAAAATGACTTGAATTCATATTTAAGGTGTTTATTCAAGTGTGAGACTTTTTAGACATGGAGAAAATGTTTATGTTCTTGTTACAAAATGACAAGAAAAGGCAGGCGTTTCTTTTTAAAGAAATCTGCAATGATATTTAAACGTTTGCTATGTATTAAGAAAAAATAATTGACCGTTTTAATGGTTTTAAATAGGTTTTGTAGAATAGTTTTGACACATTAAATTGTGTTACTTCTGGTTGTATTTTCCCAAATAAAGGTTTATATCTAATATTAATAAATAAATTAAGATATCTACACACACCCAACTAAGCCCCAAAATGATATTGACAGAACACGACTCGAAAAAAATGTGATGATGGAAAAGTATTGTTGGTGTACTTTATAATTTACTTTATTTAGTTAAAAAAAAAGAGTTTAAATAACGGTAATTTTGTTCCAAAACATCTTTTTCATTTTTATTAAGCGTGATTTCACAAGTCGTGTTTTTTTACCAGTATTTACTAAGAAGGTAATTATCCTACTGAGTAATTTGAATGATTTTAAATAGATTTTAAAAACATTTTCTGGAGCTTAGAGTGGCGCCTATATTATGTTTATAGCATGTCGGCGTGTTTGCTCTTCTGTGTCAACACGTGCTCCGTTTACAGTGTCAGCTCATGTTAATCGACTAATAAATCAGTCAGGAGTAAACAAACGTTTGTTACAGACACCTGCTATATCCTGTCCTTCGCCATCATCATGCTCAACACCAGCCTCCACAACCCCAACGTGAAGGACAAGCCCACGGTGGAGCGTTTCATCTCCATGAACCGAGGGATCAACGACGGCGGAGACCTGCCCGAAGACCTGCTCAGGGTGGGGCCTCCTTTTTTTTTATCCTGGTTCAAGTCACTTATCTAACGTCAATTCGAGGCTCAACGTGTTTTTTTTCCTTCAAACGTGCAGAATCTTTACGACAGCATTAAGAATGAGCCGTTTAAAATCCCGGAGGACGACGGCAACGACCTCACGCACACCTTCTTCAACCCCGACAGAGAGGGCTGGCTGCTGAAGCTGGGTACGTCACCCCCGTCCTCCTTTTTCTTTTTAACTCTTGTTTGCGTGAAGCGTTAAATTCAACTCCAGGTCGCCCAGGATCGCCCGTGAATTACATGTCCAGAGCTGGATCAAAGACCTTTGCCTTTGATGTTTTATGAATGTGGCTTTCACATCAAAGACCATGTGAACTAATCAGATGAAAAATGTATTTTAAAAATATTTCTTTGAAGTGTGTTGTCAGGTAGTACTTTGCAGACGTGTTTTTTTTCTTAGTGTCATGAGTTAGAAGAAAGTACTTGTTATTAGCACGTGTATCGGCAAGAATCAAGCGATACGCTACATATTAAGATAAAGGGGAGACCGTAATATATATATTGCTATACTGTAGTAACGAGGATATATTTGTAGTATTGTCGTGTAATTGACTGTGATGTTGCAGAATTTACAGACGAAGTCGTAACCGCTTTAGTTTGTTTTTAAACCAAAATATTTGCGAACATCAGCTTCTAAAGCTGCCGGAAATCGACTGTATCCCCTAGTCCTCAGTCATCGCCATTGTTCCTTTAGCCGCGGAGGACATATCGACTGGTGCCATGTAACGGCCGGAAGTTTAATCGCGACACAAGGATTAACAAACACTGATGATATTTGCATGTTTATTGCGAATTTTTTATTTTATACGCGTTGAATTGAAACAAAAAAGAAAGTATAATAAATGTTTAATTGTCGTTGACTTTTGATACAGTGTCGCAGATAAGTCTAGCAGATGTTTTTTAGTGTCATAAAGTTGGAGGAAGCACTTCCTGTCTTCTTATATTGACTTCCTGTGGGTTCAAAGGCTGTCTCGTGTTAAGCCCGATCTCACTTCTGACCTGAATATAATGATGAGTCGGCACAAATGTTTGCGAGCGCCTGCTCTGATGTGTCACAGACGACGACTCGCGCCCAGAAGATTCACGAGCAGTAAAAAATAACCCACAAAACCTTCCTCTGTCTCCTCCCGCTGTGGTGCAGATTCACACGACCACAGCTGTGAGTCTTCACGACAGCTTTCCAATCTCCAGTGACTCAACTTGTCGGGATTTTTTTTATTTAATCTTAAAACAAGGAGGCGCGTCTATGCAGTGCTTTACAGTTTGCGACGAGCGCCCTCTGGCGGGCAAGAGACCGACTGCAAGTTGAAACTGCAAAGCAATGCATAGAAAGCCTCGACAATAACAGGTCTGTGGTGAAATCTTTTATCATTTAATTTGATTTGTTTTCTTTTCTTCCTTGTTTGTTTGTTCCCATGATTTTGGCTGTTGTCTTTCCTCAGGAGGTATGTACACTTGCTCTTCCCAAAAACAAACAAAAAAAAATAACGCTAGTTCATCTCTCAGGTGCTTTTTTTCTTCGGTGGTCTGCCATGCTTTTTATTTATTTTGTTGAAGCTCAGAGGTTCTCTTGTCCGTCTCCATCCACTCATCTCAGATGTCTGTGTGTCCAGTCTCTCTCTTAAGCTGGTGGTTTTTATTTCCGTCCTCCTTTTATCTCTGTGGGTGGGGTTCACCGGGCGCGCCCGCCCGGCCCTCGGGGGAAGCTGCTGCTTTTGAAAACCACGACGCACTCGGCGGAGGTCCACCTCTCTGATCTCTTTTTATTTATTTATTTTTTGAAGCTGCATTATTTCTGCCTTTCCATCCAGGGAGCAGGAACCTAAAAGCTTTTGAGCGCTCCCTGTCGACGGAAACGGAGTACTGCACCTTTTTAAAATATGCTTGTGCTTTCCTCGTGCCTGAACCGGACCTGAGATCTGGAAGGTACCGAACCCATTAGTGTCAATCGATTCTGAGCACCGTTGCTGTCTGTGATTAATCTGCTGCCCCCTGGCGATCATGTGCAAGCACTGCTGTGTGAAAACACATTTTATACACTGTCATCAAATATTAATCATGAATTGAATCATGAATATAAACATAATTAATCATTTTCTGAGTTAAAGTGTTCAAATCGGACGTTATATTCAGCAAACATTAAATATTGCATATGGGTGTGATTTACTTATTTTTCTAATGGGCCATAAACGCATCATAGCCTAATAACAAATACATATATTTTTTTAAATGTAAAGTCATTATTATTTTTGTTATTAGTATTTATTGTGGGGGGTTACTAAGTGGTGGTATATGGGCCTCATTTGGCTCCTCACATTTTTTTTATATTCACTTTGTTTAAGACGATACTTCACACAGACAGTAGCGAGAGCTGCGGGCCAAACATGGACAACCAATCACAGACGCTCTTGCTCATTATAAAGCTGATTTAAACCGATTCTCTGAACCATTACTTTAAAAAAAATTAATGGAATACATGGTTTTACTTCTGGTTCTATTTTTTGTTCACAATAAAAGTGAATATTAGGAAATGAATTATCCATTCAGAGGAAGTATACAAACAGAGACACAATGTAGCCCCAAAAATAATGCACAACTGATATGAGTTAAGCTGTTTTTTTTAGTTTTTTTAAAAGCGTTTTTCAATTTTTTAGGCAAAGTTTAAAAAAAGCAATGATCAGAACAAAGTTGCAATGCATGATGGGATCACCCTCTGGATATCAATTCCCTTCATGCAACAGTAACACAATGCTTCTTTGTCGTTTTCCTAAACACACAATGTGTGACTAAGCGCCTCGGGCTCGAATCCCAGGTGCAACGCCCTGAATCTAAAAGCTTCAAACACAACATGTTTTTATTCACTTAATTTAACTAAATAATGTCGTAGTCATTTGTTTTTTTTTAGTAACATATTTTTGCTTCTGACCCGAAGACTATCGCAGCGTATCGTGGTTATATTTCCCTTCTCCGTCCATCGCCATCGTGTCTCTCGTTTTCTGTCCAGCGGCTTTCTTGTGTTTCTCTCCGTCTCTGCCTGCGGCACGATGTAGACGATAGTGTTGAGACGGTGCTGTGATGGGAGATCATATACAGATCCATGCTGCTATATGATCACACGTGTGTGTGTGTGTGTGTGTGTGTGTGGCGTTCTCTCATGCAAGTTGGTGCTTCGGTGGTGGAAGATCCTCGTCTAGACAGACTCTACCTGGTTAACAAACTCAAAGACAGGAAATTCAAGTCTGAGACCCCTCCAGGGGCCAAAAGAAAAAAAAAAAATCTGCCCCACTTGGTTTGTTGGCATCCCATCCTCCCTCAGCTCCCAGGCTGCCATCTGTTCCTGCGATCGGGTTTCGCCCTCGGAGGAAGCCTGTGTGACAAAAGACAGAGGGGGGGGTCAGAGGTCAACAGAAGATCAGCCAGCTCAGAGTTAAACAGAGATCCCCCCCTGCTGTTTTTTTTTTAATCCTTTTGCTAAAGAGCATCCCGGTGGTTTTTATGTTGACCATTGGGGGAAAATTAATTTGCTCTGTAGCAGGGTCTGTTGTATAATCTTAATTGGCTCAAATTCTTTTATTATTTTTATTTTATACAATATTTGTTCAAAGTAAAATCTGATGTAAAAGCACCTTTTTTTCATTTTTATTTTTAATTTTTAAAGTGATAAATCCTAAAACAAAACCCCTAAATTAAGAGAATAGTAATGAATAATTAAAATAAATACTAAACGAAATGGTTAGTTTCTACATTATCTTGGACCCCATGAGAGTATATAAGATTAAGATAGATATTTTACAAAAAATGTTTTATTGTATTTTATATACCTTTTTTTTCTTTTTACTTGTTAATGTTTTATATTCACTTAAAGCTTTTTGTGGGGAAATAAATACACACAAAAATGACAAAAGTCATATAAAGAAAATAAAAAAAGTACAATGGTTTTTTAATTATTTTTGACATTATGGGAGCCAAATAAATAAATAAAAAGATATCAATCAAGCTTAATATCGTATAATAGTTTTTGGTGTGTTTTACATCATTTATGTTTAACTAAAAAAAAAATATTGAAGCCATTTCCCTCCCGATATGTTTTTATATTCAACTAAATCCTTTTGAGTGGATATAAATATACCAAAAAATGTCCTAAAACAAAACCCCTAAATTCATCTTTAGAAACTGATAATGAATAATAGAAATACATCCAAAATAAACAAGTTAGTTTCTACATGAACTTTGACCTCAGGGTCTCATAAATACAGTCAAAAGCCCCCACTTCAATGTTTCAATGCCCAGATTAGATGCTGACACTACTGCTGTGAAATACACGATGACTCACTAGAAATAAAATATTAGAAAACAAGATTGACTTTTTGCTTTGTTGTTGTAAATGTGAGCGACCTTTTCCACACTCCAGGTGAGGAATTAACCCTTTCCGGGGCTACTCAGGTGTGACATTTAAAATCACACTTGGACGAAAAGTTATTTGTCAAACTGCAGTGGTTTTATATCTATATATATATATATATCTATATATATATAGATATATATATATCTATATATATATAGATATATATATATCTATATATATCTATAGATATATATTTAACTATTAAAGAAAAAAAGAAAAAAAAAAGTGCGTGCAATTAGTTGGAAGCCCCCTGGTGGTGAAATATGGTGACGCACTCTGAGCCATCGCCTGTCTGTCTGCTCGTCCATCTGTCTGCCTGTCTTGTTGCTCGACCCGGTGCTTCGGTGCTCGTCTCTGCGTCCACTCCATCCTCCTCCTCGTGACCCCTCTCTGATGATGTCACTCCCCCCCCCCCCCCCCCCCCCCCACACACAGGTGGACGTGTGAAGACGTGGAAGAGGAGATGGTTCATCCTCACCGACAACTGTCTGTACTACTTCGAGTACACCACCGTGAGTCCTGCTCGCCCCGGAGTTTTATCGATGAGAGTTTTTGGTTGATTTTTATTTTCTTTGCTGCAGGACAAGGAGCCAAGAGGCATCATCCCGCTGGAGAACCTGAGCATCAGAGACGTGGAGGATAAGAAGCCGGTGAGCTCCCCCTGCTGGTCGATTTACGAACGAACAAGAAAAACGATGGAAAAGCTTAAATAAAAATATGACGATCTTTTGGTCCCCAGAATTGCTTCGAGCTCTACATCCCCGACAACAAGGACCAGGTGATCAAAGCCTGCAAGACGGAGGCGGACGGGCGAGTGGTGGAGGGGAACCACACCTTCTACCGCATCTCTGCGCCCACCACCGAGGAGAAGGACGAGTGGATGAACAGCATCAAGTAATTATACTTTTAATAAACTCTTTCCTTCACTGAAACTCTGTGTTAATATATGTAAGATCGAAGTGGATACACATAAGAGTGTTTCAGTGCATTGTGGGAAATATCTTAAGACGTTTTTATTTGTTCAGGCCTTTCCTTGATTTTCTGGAACTCCTGTTGTGTTATCAGTTTTATATTGATCTTTAAAGTATATACTTTATTGAATATTGTTTTGATTTTTTAAGCGCTTTGTGACCCTGGTCTGGAAAAGCGCAAATGACTTACTTACTGACGAACTAACAATCGACTTATTGATAATAAATACATTTCTTTGATCATTTCATGATCATCTTTGGTTGCCACAGCAACCGATCCTACAAAAACATTATTTAATGAATGAATTTTATTTCATATAATTTTTATTTCAGTCATGTATTTAATGTGTGAAAACAAAAGAAAGGAAATACAAATAAAATTATAAATATAAAAACAACAACAACACTAGAAGTTCAAAATTAGTGGAGAAGGTGAAAAAAACGTGTTTAATTTCCAACTTTTTAAACTATTAAACTTTGTAAAAACTGCGTTATCTTAAGACTCTTTACAATTCTACACAGATATACAGTATATATACAAAAACATAACACACATATATATATATATATATATTTATCATTATTTAAATACAATTAAACTACATGCATAAAATTATCCAAATAAATCTAATATAACATATATATTACAATATTTAACATGATATCATATAATATATATGCATATACTAGGCACATATTCCCTGTTATATCTGTCAGAGCTTTACGATTCCATTCTTGTGTCCAAATACTACACGTAAATATTAATATAATCGTTTTATGTGATTTATTTATATGATTGAATATTAGTTTTGGTGCTTAAGAGTAAAACTTGTGTATGTTTACGTGATCCTGACAAGATTATTTAGTATTATTTGATGAAAACCTCTTCTCTTTTTTTTTACAATATTCTTTTAAAAACAATTATAATTAGTTAAGCGTTATCTTTTATTAATTAATTACATTTTTACAATACAATACAATGTAAAACGTTATTTTGGCGTTAAATGTAATTAAAAAGACTCGCTGTTTTGGCGCCCCCTAGTGTTGGCGCGACTTGAATGCATGTTGACCTCTCGTGTCCCCTGCAGGGCGGCCATCAGCAGAGACCCGTTCTACGAGATGCTGGCGGCGAGGAAGAAGAAGGTGTCGTCCATGAAGAGGCACTAGAGGTTTGGGTCCGACCCGGGGATTCTATCTTTGGACTCTATTGTGCGAGACAAAAAAAACTCACGTTGTTGCAACTCAGCAGGTCTGACAGTGAGTGTGGCGCCCCCCGACCAAAAATTACCCCCCAAAAAAAAACCTTCCCAGCGTCTCTTGCTTTTGTATAAAAATGCACCGAAAAACTTCAGGTTCATGTACAAACTTTTCGTGTTTGAAAAAAAAGACAAAAAAAAGTTGCCTCTCAGGAGATTTGGTTGAAAAAACACTGTTACGACTGCATCGTGTAGAAACTTCATGTCCTGGTGTGACGCTGCTGGTTAGCTAGTTAGTTTTCTTACCTGTTTTCAAGGGTAAACCAATCACATCACCCTTTATTTATTTTAAGAGAAAAATCCCTCAAAAGTCGCTGAAACGGCACTTTTTTTTTAAGCGTAACTCAGGATTTTATCAGAAATGTTCTGACCCCTCCAGGAAAAAGAAACGCCGACCCTTCTGGGAAAACATATTTTTCATCTCTGATTGTGCCTGTTCGTCCGTCGGCCCCACTTCCTGTTTTCTTCCGAACCCCGGAGGAGAAAGACGGCAAAAAAAACAACCATTGGTTTATTTATCAAAAAAGAAAATGTACATAATCAAATGTATAGTGTTTTTTGTTTTTGTGTTATTATTCGTGCCGTCGTCGTTGATTTGTTCTTTTTTTTTCCCTGAGTTTTCTATTGTTGCCATTTAACCGACAATAAATATGCATCCAGTCAAACTCTTTTCTCTTGTTGTGTGGTGTCGCGGCCACTGGGGGGCAGTGTTCGTCAATTTTGACTGAAGCCCACCCAGGGTCACTAAGGTCAACAACTTCTTGAAAGATTTCTTGCTTTTCTTGACGTCAAGATTCTCGATTAGAACAAAAAAAGAAGTGTTTTTTTTTCCCTTTCAACGTTTCCCATCATGCACCTGGTTTTTAAAATTCACCCTTCTTTCCATGAAATTTGGTTTCAAATGTTTCCTGGTGATGATAAAATAATGGAATATTTTTGACGCTGCTGGAAACTCCGGGCGAGTTTACGGGTGGAAGAGGAAGTGCGTGTTCTCATTGTAAACACTGTAAAAGAGGGAAGAAAAAAAAATGGCCGACTCAGTTTCTATTAATATTCAGGAACTTGAAAAAACTGTAATTTCGTGTGAAAAACTCAAATTTAAATCCTTCTAGCATTGATGTGAAGCTGTATTAAATGAAGTCGTGCACGATGCCTTCAAGGACCGTCGACTTAAGAACTGTGTGAATATTTCACAGCATTTTTAAATCACAATCATCTCTATCGTGAAAAAGTGAGTCGGCGAAAATTACATTTAGCCAAATGACGCGTTTTTGTGACTTTATTTCCCGACCGATACATCCTCTTTCCACGCGTAAAATATTTTCGTCTGACGTCACATGACTGTTTAAAAAAAAAAAGAAGTTTCAACATAATCTCGCACAGTTGTTGTTTCTCCGACGCTTGTTGTGTAACCAAAGCAGCCGACGATGTTTACCGAGCTTCACTTCCCGCCACAGACATGTCAACAGTGTTATCACTTCTTTATTTATTGACGTCATCAACTCGCTTTTTTTTTCTTCCCCCTGTTATCTAACGGAACTATTTAAAGCTGAGGCCGTTTATTAAAGTCAGTCTAGTGCAGGGGTCGCGAACCTATGGCTCGCGAGCCAGGTGTGGCTCTTTTGATGATTGCATCTGGCTCGCAGAAAATAACATAAAACAAAACATAAAATATTATCACTTGTTTCAGGGGTGGGCAATACATCGAAGCTGTTGCGAGTAGATCGCGTGATTTAATAAAATATGATATAAGAAAATAGTAAAGCGAGCTCTGATTGGCTGCTGTGCATGTCAATCAAATGGTTATTGTGCCGATTGGTTGAAAAT
Source organism: Callionymus lyra (assembly GCF_982586985.1). Classification (NCBI taxonomy): domain Eukaryota; kingdom Metazoa; phylum Chordata; class Actinopteri; order Syngnathiformes; family Callionymidae; genus Callionymus; species Callionymus lyra. The sequence goes on along the minus strand of NC_141832.1, from coordinate 16,710,967 downwards.
TTGATTGACATGCACAGCAGCCAATCAGAGCTCCTGCCTCTTCCACTGAACGCACGGAAAAGATCATATGAATCGAGAATAAAAAGAGCGACAGTCATTTTACGCAATTCAGAAAAACGATATAGAATTATAAGCTTGTTTTTTTTAAATAATATATCGAACAAAATAATGCGCGTTTGATCGCTTCAGGTTCTTCTCTACGAGAGTCACAGAAACATGACGTCAGGTCCATCAAAGTTAAGCTGCAGGTTTCAATGAAAGCGCAACAAATGCTGGTTTTCCTTTTGTGATCGCGGTCCTTAAAACACACTTGCATTAATACACCATCACATGATGACTATTTGTAAATTACCTTTATCTCACGAATGTAATAAGAATACGCAGAAACACACACACGTTAAACAGGTGCAGGTGAGACACACATTCTAATGACGTCAGAGACGATCAGACAAAGCGATGATGATGTGAAGTTACTGATGAACAGTTTTATTCTCGTTAAACTTCATCTGAAATTTAATTAATCCACTTGTGTGATTCATATCAGACATGTTTAAAATTAACAAATATAAACTGTTAGTTTGAATTCATGTTTTCATTTGTTTTTGTTTTTTCATGATCACAGAAATGGAGAAATTTTAGTCTTGTGCTTCATTTAAATATGATGGACATATTGAAATGGAGGCATGGAAAGGGATGAACCTGTCTGAATTCTTTGTTGATTTTGATGAACAAAGGAAAAGGGCTTGAATTCGTGTCAAGCACAGATTCTTACATCTGAATATTATTTATATGGCTCTCACTGAAATACATTTCCAAATATTATGCTTTCATGGCTCTCTGAGTCAAAAAGGTTCCCGACCCCTGGTCTAGTGGGTCTTTTTGTGTTTTTTTTAATCAAATTTGATTTGGTCCCAGAGACTCTCTCGTAAAATGTGTTATTTTTGACCCTTTTTGAAATAATGCGGGTAAAAAAAACAACCCAAAAAAAGATCAATATTGCCAAAAATATTTTTTAATCTGTCCTGGTTTATCTGAGGGTCTTGTTCACGAGTAAAGGATCCGCTCAAAGCTCTTCTTCTTCTTCTTGTTGAACCACTTTGTGACGAGAGGGATGTATTTAAGAATCTGTCGATACGATACAGGAGCGACGCTACGATGTTTTGCGGTACTGTAGTAACAAGTATATATTTGTAGTATTGTCGAGTACTTGACTCTGGAGAATTTACAGACCACATGACTTATGATGAAGCTGTAACTCCTTTAATTTGTTTAGAAACCAAAATATGTCCAAACATCAGCTTGAAAATCTGCTGGAGTCGACTGTATCCTCTCGTCCTCAGTCATCTCACAGGATTTCATTGTGGCTTTAGCCACCGAGGACCTATTGACGGCTGCCATCTAGGGAACCGGAAGTACAATTGCAAGACAGAAATTAACAATATTTGCATTTAGATTAAAAAACGAAAAATCTAATTTTATTTTATAAACACTTCATTGAAATAAAAGATCTATGACGAAAAGAAAATATGATTTTTAAATTTTGAGAGGTCCTGAGATCTACGTTGGAGATACAAAGGTCGTCCGTCATTCGCTCAATGTGACGTGAGATTAGATCACGTCTTGCTGGGAAGGAAAGGGAAGAAAAGAGCAGGATGTGAAGGGAGGAGAGAAGGAAGTCAGGCCTCAACAGTCACCAGTTAAATTGTCATTACAGTCAAGGATGCAGCTTTTTTTATTTTTATCATGAAAACGACCTCAAATTCAATTCTGTGGATTTCCAGCACATTGTGCTGAACCGTCCAGGCTTGTCCGGAACACGTCTGTGTTGTTCTTGAAACCCAACTCAGTGTAAAGAATCAGTCAAGCCAGGTGGGAACCATGGTTGGAAAATCCCCCTTTTTTCTCTTTTCATTCTTAAATCAAACCTTTCGGGAGAAAAAAGGGTTGATGGGAAACGAGCCGAGGTCTCTCTCCAGAGAGCGTGGATTCCGACTCGATGACCTGAACTGGGTTGACGCGACACCGAGTGCATCCTGACCTAGAATTCCCAAAACAATAGATGGGGGGGGGGGAGGATGATGTTCGGACGTCATCGTGTCGTCGTTGCTCGATTTATTTACACAAAGTGTTGACTTTTTGACTTGATAAAAAACCTCAACTCTTTTTTAGTGCTTCCTCTACAGTCGCTAGCGCACGTTTAGCTTAAAAACTACTTCAACAAAATCTAATCCCACATCTGGTTAAATCTTTATAGACTAAATCGCTGAAGTTGTAGTTCACATTTTAGCCTGTATGTGGTGTTTTAAGCTGTAAAAGAGACAACGTCAAATTTGAACCAAAGAAGCTAAAAGTCGTAGCATAATTTTTTTTTAGCGATGTTCATTTGTTTTTATTTGTTGATCTACACGAAAGGCAGATCTATGACGGTAGTTAAAAGATTAGATAAAGTTTTTGGAACATTTTCACTGTTGAAGCTGTAAAGTATTATCTTCCCCGCGACATACGACGACCATCTTTGTTTGGAGCCACGACCTCCTGGATTTTCCGAAATTCCTTAAAATGGAGCCCAGTATGTCGGGTTGACGCGACACATTCTCGTTGTCTTTTTAGCCGAAAAACGTTTTAATAATATGCAATGAATTTAACGTGAATTTGAAAATTTGAATCGAAATTCAAATTCTATTTCCGCGACTGATCCTGTTTTGCTACTTACAAAATGTTTCATTCTGATGTTGATAAAATAAACAAATGCAGATTTATTCTAAAAAATAAAAAAAAGGCGAGTCAGCAGACTTCAACCGTAGCCATCAGCTCGATGTTCCATGTTTTTTTTCTTACTCAGAAGCTCCGTCAACCAGGAGAGAATTGGAGTCGAGCTGTAACCGGTTGAGGTAGCGTACGCTAAGTGCTAGCTAGCATGTGTAATAGCAGGAAATGTGTTGAATTGAATAGAAAATTCAATATTACATTTTTAACGTTATTTTTTTGTTCAAGTTTAGCAAAAATGTTTTCAGAAAAAATGGGATCATATTACTTAAAAAAAAATTTAAGAATTTTTCTGCAAAAACTAATTTCGCTCATCGTCCAATATGTGAGTATAAAAAACGTACAAAGTTAAAAATTAGTTAAAAAATGTGTCACTTTAATTAAAGTTTCGTACATCATTGTGTGGCTGAAATTATTTAGGACTAAACCTCACTTACTTACGGAGCTCCAAAAATACTCAAATATGCTGATCGGACTGGAAAATGTTAAAGTTTTGCAATGCATGCTGGGAACTTTGGTTGAAAAATGTGTAGTAAAAAGTACCTTTTATAGAAGTTTTAATGATTGATTTACAACAAACGAATGTATATATAAAAAAAATTAGATATAAAAAATGACGGTCATGACCTTCAATTGACCTTGGTCTCCCTCAGAAGAGCCTCGTTTCTAAAAGGACCATCGTGAATCTCCGAGACTCCGTCTCAGCGTCGTACGTCTTCCCGGATCCGCATACCTGAGTCGACTCCTCCTGACGGAGCGCCGGAGCCGCAGGATTCCTCCGCCTCCCCTCGGTAAGTGGAGACATGTGAGTCCAGTCAGGCTTCAATTAGACTCAGACGGTTTCCCAGAACTCACCCCCTCCTCACCCGCCGGCCCACCGCGGCAGCAGAAGCGCCCACTCCGCAGTCTTCAGACGTGACCTCAGCTGACATGCCGAGAATTTTCCTTTTTTTTTTCATCCCCCCCTTCGCATGAGGCGCCAGGAATGAAGGGAAGATGAACGCGGAGATTTCTCAGCTGGTCTTAACTCGACTCCAGCTGGTCTTTGAAGTCGGAGGAGCCGGGGTTCCCCTCGTCCGATGGACGTCCTTCACGATAATGCTTTATTATTGCCAAGGATTTGCATGAAGTTCTTGATTTAAGAGCTGAAAATAAAGTAAAAAGAGTGTTTATTTACAACCGACGGCGCCTGTAATCGTCTTTTTTCTGTGTCAACAAAAACTCTTTGAACCGTAGACCTGAGTGAAATCTATCATTTAGACTTTTATAGTTTATTGATATTGTGAGCGACCGTCGAGACTAAAGAAAGATGGGATGCGTTTAAAAAAGAACAGATATGTTTGGAAACCCCCTGAAAAATACTATTAAAAAAATTTATATACATTACATTTTTACTTGTTTTTTTGTTCACAATAATTAAATAAACTTGAGGAAAAAATGTATGAAAGAAAAGAAAAGTTGAAGAGAAATTATGTCTTAACATTTTAAATTAAAGCTAAATTAGTTATTTTAATTTGTAATGATTACCCAAAAAACTATATAGAGGAGGATAAAGAAGAATAGAGAGTAAAAGAGGAAGATTAGGAGAAGAGAGAGTAAAAGAGAAGAAGGTGAAGAGGGTAAAAGAGGACTAAGAAGAAACAAGAGAATAAAAGTGGAGGATTAAGAGAAACAATAGAGAGTAAACGAGGAGGATTAATAAGAATGGAGAGTAAAAAATTAGAAAAAGAAAGAGTAAAAGAGAAAATGAGAGTAAAAGAGGAGGATTAAGAAGAATGGAGAGTAAACGAGGAGAAGCAGAAAAATAAACAGTAAAAGAGGAAGATCAAGAAGAAGTAGATTGTAAAAGAGAAGAAGAGAGAGAGTAAAAGAAAATAATAAAGAGCAAAAGAGGAGGATTAAGAAGAAGTAGAGAGTAAAAGAGAAGCGAGAGAGCAAAAGAGAAGAAAAATAGAGAGTAAAAGAGGAGGATTAAGAAGAATAGGGAGTAAAAGAGAAGAATAGAGAGTAAACAAGGATAAGTAGAATAGAGAGTAAAAGAGGAGGATTAAGAAGAAGTAGAGAATAAAAGAGGCGGATTAAGAAGAGAGAGTAAAGGAGGAGAAGAAGAGAGTAAAAGAGGAAGATTAAGAAGAAGAAGAAGAGAGTAAAAGTGGAAGATTTAGAAGAAGTAGAGAGTAAAAGAGGCAGATTAAGGAGAAAAAGAGTAAAAGAGGAGGATTAAGAAGAAGATGAAGAGAGTAAAAGAGAAGAAGAGAATGTACTCATGTTTAATTTCATATACATGTTGTTTACAATAAAAGTTTCTGATTCTGATTTAATTTAAAAGAAAAATAATAATAAAACCTTTTTTTTTTTTTTTAAAAAAGCCTCAAATATCTTGAATGAGTTTTATGTAGAAGTTGAACCTTTAACTAATAATAGTTAAAATTGTGAGTCAAAAGGTAAAAGAAACATCTTTAGTTTTATTGTGATCCTCACCAGAGTCACATTAATACAGTGACGTAGCGACTGTAGCTAAAAATAAATATACACAAGATCACAATAAAAAGATAACGTAACGAAGCAGGAAACAAAAGTTCCCGTAACAGCCAAGATCAAACACTTACTGAAACAGGTGAAATAAAAGGAGTAAATTCTTCTCTTCCTTATCGTTTTATCATGTGTTCACTGTTAAGTCATTGGTTTTATACGATCACGACCTGCTGGGAACTCACTGGTCAATCATTGAAGGATCTGGACTCGGATCCACAGACCAGTGAGGAGTGAAAGTGTCAGGAACTGACTCTGTCTTATGTAAAGATCTGACACACTGACCCACAACCAGCTGGGAAATGAACGCGACTTTTATTTTAAGAAAGAAGGAAAGTCTTTAAGTTAATAATTGAACAATGTTTTTACATAACTTCTCGCTGAACTTCTTCATATACTAAGTGTAAAGTCCAGTGGATGAGATTCAGAATAAAAACTTTATTTTCTTAATTCGTTAAAAATAAAATTCTTTAAAAATAAAATTTGTGTCTATACATGCTTTCTACCTACTCACCATTCAAAATGTTTTTTTTTAGGTCATGTATGATTAAATAAAGGAAACATGTATCCAAGCTAGTTTCTGGATGAATGAATGGATCATGTTATTTTATGTCATGCTATAACAAGGTATTTTATGTCATACTATAGCATGATATTTTATGTCATACTATAGCATGATATTTTATGTCATGCTATAACAAGGCATTTTATGTCAAACTATAGCATGATATTTTATGTCATACTATAGCATGATATTTTATCTCATGCTATAACAAGGCATTTTATGTCATGCTATAGCATGCTATTTATGTCATACTATAGCATGATATTTATGTCATACTATATTATGTTATTTTATGTCATGCTATAACAAGGCATTTTATATCAAACTATAGCATGATATTTTATGTCATAATATAGCATGATATTTTATGTCATGCTATAACAAGGCATTTTATGTCATGCTATAACAAGGTATTTTATGTCATACTATAGCATGATATTTTATGTCATACTATAGCATGATATTTTATGTCATGCTATAACAAGGCATTTTATGTCAAACTATAGCATGATATTTTATGTCATACTATAGCATGATATTTTATCTCATGCTATAACAAGGCATTTTATGTCATGCTATAGCATGCTATTTATGTCATACTATAGCATGATATTTATGTCATACTATATTATGTTATTTTATGTCATGCTATAACAAGGCATTTTATGTCAAACTATAGCATGATATTTTATGTCATAATATAGCATGATATTTTATGTCATGCTATAACAAGGCATTTTATGTCATGCTATAACAAGGTATTTTATGTCATACTATAGCATGATATTTACGGCATACTATAGCATGATATTTATGTAATACTATAGCATGATATTTTATGTCATGCTATAGCATGATATTTTATGTCATACTATAGCATGATATTTATGTAATACTATATCATGATATTTAATGTCATGCTATAGCATGATATTTATATCATACTATAACAAGGTATTGTATGTCATGCTAAAGCATGATATTTACGTCATACTATAGCATGATATTTATGTTATTCTATAGCATGATATTTTATGTCATGCTATAACAAGGCATTTTATGTCATACTATAGGATGATATTTTATGGCATACTTTAGCATGATATTTTATGTCATACTATAGCATGATATTTTATCTCATGCTATAACAAGGCATTTTATGTCATGCTATAGCATGCTATTTATGTCATACTATAGCATGATATTTTATGTCATGCTATAGCATGATATTTACGTCATACTATAGGATGATATTTTATGGCATACTTTAGCATGATATTTTATGTCATACTATATTATGATATTTTATGTCATGCTATAACAAGGCATTTTATGTCAAACTATAGCATGATATTTTATGTCATACTATAGCATGATATTTTATCTCATGCTATAACAAGGCATTTTATGTCATGCTATAGCATGCTATTTATGTCATACTATAGCATGATATTTTATGTCATGCTATAACAAGGCATTTTATGTCATGCTATAACAAGGTATTTTATGTCATGCTATAGCATGATATTTTATGTCATACTATAGCATGATATTTTATCTCATGCTATAACAAGGCATTTTATGTCATGCTATAGCATGCTATTTATGTCATACTATAGCATGATATTTTATGTCATGCTATAACAAGGCATTTTATGTCATGCTATAACAAGGTATTTTATGTCATGCTATAGCATGATATTTACGTCATACTATAGGACGATATTTTATGGCATACTTTAGCATGATATTTTATGTCATACTATATTATGATATTTTATCTCATGCTATAACAAGGCACTTTATGTCAAACTATAGCATGATATTTTATGTCAAACTATAGCATGATATTTTATGTCATACTATATTATGATATTTTATCTCATGCTATAACAAGGCATTTTATATATAATATATGGATGGATGAATGAATGCATGGATGGATGGATGAATGGATGGATGGTTGGATGGATGGATGGATGGATGGATGGATGAATGAATGTATGAATGAATGGATGGATGGATGGATGGATGGATGGATGGATGGATGGATGGATGGATGGATGGATGGATGGATGGATGGATGGATGGATGGATGGATGGATGATTGGATGGATGGATGGATGAATGGATGATTGGATGGATGGATGGATGGATGGATGGATGGATGGATGGATGGATGGATGGATGGATGGATGGATGGATGGATGGATGGATGGATGGATGGATGATTGGATGGATGGATGGATGGATGGATGGATGAATGAATGAATGAATGAATGAATGGATGGATGGATGATTGGATGGATGGATGAATGAATGAATGAATGAATGAATGGATGGATGGATGGATGGATGAATGAATGAATGAATGAATGAATGAATGAATGAATGGATGGATGGATGGATGGATGGATGGATGGATGGATGGATGGATGGATGGATTGACTTTATTAATCCCTGTGGAGATCTCTTTCGGGAATTTGGGTTTCCAGTTCACAGTAGATAGATAAACAAGAACAAAGTGCAAATCAAAGAACAAACGCAGGAACATGTTCTGAAAAATTCTTTGTTTGAGATTTTCATATATATTTACTGATTATTTCTCATTTTTCCTAATGAATATGCGACCAATAATAATTATTATTATTTTATTAAAACGTTAAATAAACCTTTTTTTTTTTAAGCAATAAAAATCCTCTTTTCGAACAGTAACAGGGATCAATAAAGTTTTACCTTACCTTACCTTAACAGCATTTATCTTGTGTAGTGCTATCCTACAGTTACTACTTAATTCATGTTTTGTCAGTAAAACCATCAATAATCAATATCTAAAAATATAATCAATATAAATAGGAACATCATGCACTTTAGAGTTATTTTAATGACAGTGTTAGTTTTCAGGCCGTAAAACGACGAACTGTACGATATGTTCTTCGATGAGATGAAAGCACTAAAAACTCTGGATCGACCACAGACGCGGGATTTACCGAAAATTCTAAAAGTGCTGAGTCTTCGACAAGAGCGGCTTGTTTGTCTGGGTGAGAAAATATAAAAGTGGGATTGTTCTGCACATTCTCGCGCCCGCGGCTCCGACCACTTCTGGGAAGTCTTGAAGAGCCAAAGAAAAAATGGATTTAAAAGAAGGAAAAAAAAAAAGGACTAGTGTTGTTTGTTTTCTTTATCTCGAATCTTATCGAGGTCGTTGTGCGTTTGAAGGAATGTTCAGGAACAGCGACAGAACGTTCCCTTTTGTCCAAGTTTCCAGAAGAGCTCGGATGCAGGAAAGAGGGTGTTGGACGGGAATGACTTCCTTTTTATGAGGCGGAGAAGAAGAGAGAGAAGAGAGAGAAGAAGAGAGAGAAGAGAGAAAAGAAGAGAGAAGAAAGAGAAGAAGAGAAACATGTTTACACACACAAAAATCATAAAATACAAACTAAAATTATTTCGGAAAATGTAATTGTTGAAGAATTAAGGTTAAATAATTCAAACAATTAAATGAAAACAAACGCGTACGAATGTGTAAATATGTATATTTTAACTTGTTAATTTTTCCGAATATATGTTTAAATTATTGATGTTTATAACATGTTTTTCTTCTTTTATCTGCATATATTATACAGATTTTCAAAGTAAATTAGTTCTTACTTATTGGTCCGTTTCGTAGTTGTTTATTTTAATATGTTTTGAATATATTTTAAATAAAATATTGTCTCTTGTCGTTCTCTCATAATGCTCTTTCATTTCCTTTACTTTTAATCACATGTTAATCTCTATTTTCTGCAGGAAAGTGAACTTTTAATTTAATTTTAATTTAATTGATTTTCAAATTTCTAACGCACTCGTGATATTCAAAGCAGAAATCAAATTTGTTTTTGTTTTTATTAAATTAATTAATTGTATAAAAAGGGAAGTTTACATTAAGATCATCTTAATTCAAGTTTTATAACGAATTTGGTAAAAAAAAATAAAATTCACTTTGAATAATTGGGTTTTAGTCCCTTTTCTTTTTTAATTATCGTAACATTTTAGTTCCTTTTTATAATCAAATTTAAAAATAATATATATATTTTCTTCTTACGGAAAGGATCTTTTGTCTTCCATGGATTGTAAATAAACATTAAACATTAAACTCACTTATTTGTTTTATATTTTATAACCAAAAATTATAAAATTATAACCTTATTTTTTTATTTCCTTCTTTATACGGGAAGGATCTTTTGTCTCCCATGGATTGTAAATAAAGTTATGATTATTTCAATCGTAAAAGTGTAACAATAAACTCACTTATTTGTTTTATTTTTATGACCAAATGTAAAAATGATAACCTTTCTTTATTCTTTCCTTCTTGTTACGGGAAAGTTTTTACTGTCTCCCATGGATTGTAAATAAAGTTGTGATGTCAAAACAGGAAACCACCTGCAGCGGCAACAATAGCTTCACTTGTCACTTCTGTCGACCACTTTGTATTGAACTGATGACATCATCGTCTGCTTCGTAACTCTGAGTCAGCAAAACATTTTGAGGAAGTTACTGAGAAAATATGTTTTTTTTTCTGCGTGAAAAAAATAATCATATTAATAAAAAATATCCAGATATCCAGAAGAAAAATCATGTTTGTAACATAAAGTTGTGAATCAGAACAAAGTGTCGCGACGAGATCGAAGTCCACGAAGCGTAAATAAAATCTTTTTTTTTTTTCCCCTCCACAGTCGATCTCAGTTTCCAGCTCCTCTCGGCCGTCGCCCGTGACATCAGCCCCGGCTATTTCCAGAGATTGTGGGAATCGGGCTCCATTTTTGCGTCGTGTCATTGGCTGCTTTTGTCTCCGAGCACTTGATACCGACGAACAGACGGCGACGCGAGATAACGGATCAATCGCATCGGCCGAGCGGGAAGATTCCGAGTCGGGCATCAGGAGATGAAAGGTCTTCACTTGTCAATTCATACTTTCCAGCAGGACTCCGGGGGAGATAACGCGCAGAACCAGCGTCTGCTTTTGGTCAGGATGTATTTTTCCTGAAAGACGGCGAGGAGTCCCAGAACCGGAGTTATGATGGTCAAACATCGATATACGTCTGTTGAAGAACAGTATGAATGTTGACAAGACAAGCTTCGTATCTTCTCAGATGTTTATCGGTGACTAGAAAATAATCGGCGGCGGTTCTTCGTGGAAAAGGCTGTTTTGCGCTTCCTGTCTTTATTTACCTTCCCCCCCAAACTTCTATATCCTTCTACGTCGATAAGACCAGACGCCTTCGTGATACTGTGTCTACCTAGTGACGGTGCTGTTCATGCCCTTCAAAATATTTACACTTATTGTATTTCCTGGTTGTTGAATGGTGCGATGTTTTTTTGGGAGGTAACTAAGGATGTTGCAACACCATAGAAGAAGAAACGTGAAACTAATTCTAGATATACACACAAAGCTAGCACCTAGCCAGGTAAGAGTAGGGGTTAATGGGTAAAGGACTGGGGCAAAGGTCAGGGTTAGGATTAGGGTTATCTAGGATTAGTATTTGGGGTTAAGGGCATGAGAGTGTTAGTTTTTCAGGTTTGGAGTTAGGTTAGGATTATTGCTATGGGTTATGGTTTATGGTTAATGGTTAATGGTGTGTGGATTATGGGTTATGGGTTATGGGTAAGGGGCTATGGCTATGGCTATGCTTATGTCTATGGCTATGGCTATGGCTATGACTAGGGCTAGGGCTAGGGCTAGGACTAGGACTAGGGCTAGGACTAGGACTAGGGCTAGGACTAGGTCTCGGGCTAGGGCTAGGGCTAGGGCTAGGGCTAGGGCTAGGACTAGGAACAGGGCTAGGACTAGGTCTCGGGCTAGGGCTAGGGCTATGACTATGACTATGACTATGACTATGACTATGACTATGACTATGACTATGACTATGACTAGGGCTATGGCTATGGCTATGATTATGGGTAGGGTTAGGTTTAGGGTGGAATTATGGTTTAGAGTTAAAGGTTAGTGTTGGGGGCTTGGGTCACAATGTGAGCCTAAGGGGTTTAGGCTTGGGTCTTGTAGGTAAGGTCGTGATTAGGGTAACGTGTTAACAAGGTTAAGGTTATGATTATGGTAGGGTTATGTTCAAGAGGTAAGAGTTAGATTAGGATTAGTGTTGGGTTTAAGGGGATGGAGCAAGGGGTTAGGTGAGGACTAGCGAATAGGGTTAAGGTTTTAAGGTTAGTAAGGGGTTAGAATCAGGATAAGAGTGCGAGTGACGGTCAAGTTTAAGGGACTCAGCCGGGTTGGGGATAGTATTTGATTTTCACCTTCTTTCTGTATAGTTTGTCATTTTATACTCGCTGCTCACGTTTTTAATAACGATGGAAATGGTTAGTCGCCCCCTATGGGAAAAATATGGCATGTTTAACATTTTCTAACACAATCCATTCATAACTGATTGAATTAATTGTGTAGCTCGGTTCAGAACAAACAACGGGTTCATTCAAAACTTGTGAAAGGCGCTTTATAAATAACAATTTCTCACTAAACAAAAGATCTTTTCAAGAGGTTCAATAAAACGTTCATTTAGTGCCAATTATAAAAATCTACCACTGATTTAATGGCGACTGTAAATGATGGCAGGGCATGTGATGTGGCATGAAGACAGATAAAGCAAGTGTGTAACAGAATTTTCAAAAATGTGGAACCGATCACAACGTTGTGTTTGTTTAATCTCATGTGCTAGTGTTCAAAACCTCTATCTTGGAGGTGCAACAGTTTAGCTTGTCATTTATCTTTCCGGCTGAAGGTTAAGGCCTCCAGCTGTCGCCTCGGCCACATCTGACGGAACTAACGAGAAACTGGAAGCCGCAGTGACGTGGGCGACACACAAAGTCTTCCCCGACCTCGTGCAGTCAAAGTGACCCGATCAAAAACTAAACAAAACAAGCTTCTGCTATTTAATGACACAACTTTGCTGCAAATGTCAAAATGTTTCCACTGTGTCATTTTGCAAGGAGAAGTATTTCTCCAGGCAGCTGATCCAACTAATAATAAAGGCCTTTTGCAATCGTTGCTTTAAAAAAAAAAAATGTTTTAAAGTGTAATTCTTAAACCCACCGCTAGATGGACGGACTCGTTATTAGGTCGTTATTTTAGTATATTTTACAAACAATTACAGTTATATTATTAAAAAAAATAATAGAATAAGTTGGCTGGTTATTATTTAACTTTAATTTAACTTTGAATTTTAGCTTCTTTTTTTTTTTAATGATTTCTCTGTGGAGATAAAGCAGGAAGTGAACACACCTGCTCATCATTAGAAAAACCACCTGTCAATCACACCTAATGATGTTTCCTACTTCCTGCTCACTCAGAGTTCTTCCTGTCTCTTCTGCTCACTTCTTTTAAGTTTGGCTTCCTGTTCGTCAACGTAAGTGCATATCTTACTGTAACTCACTTACCAACATATTTCCTTTAGTTTGTGTTAGCTAGCTAGCATTAGCTGTTTATTAGCAGCTAGCTAACATGAGCTATTTATTAGAAGCTAGCTGATATGAGCTGTTTATTAGCAGCTAGCTATCATGTGATGTTTATTAGCAGCTAGCTAAATTAACCTGTTTATTAGCAGCTAGCTAACATGAGCTGTTTATTAGAAGCTAGCTGACATGAACTGTTTATTAGCAGCTAGCTAACATGAGCTGTTTATTAGCAGCTAGCTAACATGAGCTGTTTATCAGCAGCTAGCTAACTTAAGATGTTTAATAGCAGCTTGCTAGCTTAAGCTCTTTATTAGCAGCTAGCTAACTTAAGCTCTTTATTAGCAGCTAGCTAACTTAAGCTCTTTATTAGCAGCTAGCTAAATATAAGCCGTTTATTAGCACTTAGCTAGCATTCCTAACTTGTGTTTACTTGACAGGAAAGACAATGGATTGACATTGTATCTTAAAGTATGTGTTTTCCAAATCTAAAAGTTCCAAATATTCAATAATTTATTTAATATGCCCTATAAATGACCTCCAAAACATTTATTTAAAAATGAAAAAATGTGATGTATACTTATGTGACTCCTTGTCGCTGTGTTTTATTTTATTATTTCAGCAAATAAAAGTTATTAGAATAATACTATTTGAGCAAATGTTTTCTTCAACTGAAACTAAAAGATGGCGTTCATTAGGCAAGAAAAAATATTGAATAGTTAATTTAATAACAATTGAATTTATCAGCAAAATCTTGCTGATTTATTTCTATATAGAACTGAAATCTAGTTGCCCTTTGCTTGTTTATTTGTGGTTTTTTTTTTTTTTCAATTAATTTACTTTTTGCTCCCCGAGGCTGGTTCTGTCAAGGTTTCTTCCATTGAAAATAGGAAGCTGATTAGGCAACATTGTACTTACTTTTGGTGCCTAAGTAATTCTCTTATTTTCTTAATGTTTTTTTTTTTTTACCTTTTTTAGTTTTTCTTCAAGCTTTGACAAATCAATGTGTTATACAAAAAAACAAACATGCAAAATTTGCTTTACTGTCATTTGTTTCTCTTTTTTTGGGTCAGAACTTGAAGTATAACATTGTATGTGTTGCATGGGATCTAGTTTTTAAAAGAGCCTCTGAAAATGTAAAGTCAATTCAATTTAAGAAACATCTTAAGACGTTTTTATTTGTTCAGGCTTTTCCTTGATTTTCTGGAACTCCTGTTGTGTTATCAGTTTTATCTTGATCTTTAAAGTATATACTTTATTGAATATTGTTTTGATTGTTTAAGCGCTTTGTGACCCTGGTCTGGAAAAGCTCTATACAAATAAAAATGACTTACTTACTTACATTTGCTGCCATGAAAAGACAGAAGTTCAAAATAAAAGCTTCTTTATCTTCAACTAGTTCAACAAAATAAAAAATAAAAAAACATTTCAATGATTCCAGTATTTAGGAATTAGCGTCAACAGCTGTGTTTATATTTGACTCATAAATTATAAAAAGCTTGTCTTTTTAAAAAGCTTTATTTTTACAACTTAAACCTTTTTTTGACATTTAAAAAGACATTTTGTAAAGGACACCGTGCACCGCAATAGATCTGCACATCTTCCCAAAACACTCATCAGCTGCGAAAACAAGTAGTGTCGCTAAGGAAGCGGCGTGTTGCAACATTATGTTGTCAAAAGTGTCAACACTATGGAAACACAAGAGTGCCATCATTTTTGTAAAATGTGTTTTATTTCCTTATCACTTTTCTATTTCCAGTTTGTGTTGTAAACAAAGTTTTAATGGCGAACAAAAGCGGGCGGACAAAGTCATGTGACAGGTACAAATTAGCAAATCTATTTTAGTGTATTTCCCAGCAGCACGTTGGAACCAAAAATAATCATTGTGCGTTGACTCGTGCGGAATGCGAAGTATTCCTTCTACCCGCTACTGGACAATGCTAAAAAAGGTGTGGCGGTGGAGCTCGCGCCGCTCTTACACATGTCATTACACACTTGCGTGACTCATTTGCATTTCTTCACAGGTTACCAGGAAATTGCTAATCATGCAAACGTCTTGCTCAAGGGAGGTTTTTGCAGACGAGCGTGGAAATGACAGCACAGAGTGATTCGTTGGTCGGAGGCAGGAAGTGAATCTCCCTCTCGTGATATCAGTGTCGACAGGAATCAGCTGAGATGCCGGTAAAGCTGCTGCTTATCACTGGAACTATTGAGCATGTGTCTGCCATTTAAAGTGCATAAACCATGACAAAAGAAGGGAAGGCAAATTTGTCAAATGATGTGTTAATTTATAAAACGGATTAAATTTAACCAGCTTACAACAGAGTTAATATAAGTGTTACTTATCATCACATCTGAGGCTGTTTTACTTCGAGTCTAATTCAAATGACGCATTTCTTTCACCTTCATGGTCGTAGATTATTTTATTTTTTGGATTTATTTGTTTAAAAAACATTTTAATTATGTTTCTGCTCCTTGTTATATGTATCAGAAACTTTTATTACCTTTTTTTAATAATAATATAAATGAAAAAGAGATAAATAATAATAATTAAATGAAATAAGAGACATTCATGTAAAATTACATGTTTAAATAATCAATCCTTTATAAAAACAATTGATCTTCATTTAAATTACAACAAGCAAAAATGTAATTATAAAATACAATAAAATAACACATATATACGTAGATAATCAATACTTAATAAAAAAAATGTTTTTAATTTAAACAAAAAATAATAAAAACGATATAATACAATAAAATAAGATAAATTAACATAAAAGTACATGTATAAATAGTCAAAACTTAAATAAATAAAAAATAAAAATGAATAAACAAAACAAGCAAAAATATAATGATACAATATAATAAAAAATACATTTTCTGTACATACAATTAAATGTGTAAATAAAAACAAACGTTTTGAATTTAAATTAAAAAAAAAACAGAAAAAAATATACTTAATACAATGAATAAAATAAGAGACATTAACATAAAATTACATGTGTAAATAGTTATTACTCAATAAAAACAAATGTTTTTAATTTAATATAAAAAAAACAACAAGTGAAAATACTTTTGTTTAATTTTTCAAAATAAAAACTATTTCCACACCAAATTAAACCCATTTGCTAAATGTCTTAATATACTTTTGTCTTTTTTTAAAAGGTACCCATTTATGAAAAGTACAGTTATTTAAAAACAAGGCCATTCGTTTGATTGGATGATGATATGCCTGTTTTACTGCTTACTTGGAACTATGATTATTTATCGCATGTAAAGGGGAATAAAGATGATAAAAGATAAAGCTCAAATACACATTTTCTGCCGAATTAATTCCTCAAATTCCCACTTGAATTCCCACGAAGTACCATCAATCCAAAAAACCTTTTTCTGCTGTATTGTCCCTGATTTCCAAATAATTTTCTCAGAAGTAATTCTTCTTAAATCTCATGAATCTTTCCAGGCCTCAGCAACCCCTCCCCCCCAGAACCACCACTGACTCCCAGCAGATTTACGGGAAATCGTGATCTCAAAGTAAATGCCTGAGTCAGTGTGGGAAAAACTAAACAGCCGCCTTTTCAAACTAAACAGTGGTTTGTGTCGTGGTGGTGGTGGAGCTTCTCTGGCCTGTCATGAGAAGAGTCGCGCAAACGTGACGCTTGAAAGAAATTAAAGAAAAAAACTATAGCATCAATTTCTTATAAGCCTCAGTTGACACGTTTTAGGTTACGAGAGGTAACTTAAGGCTTGGGTTTAGCAACTAAAATGCTAAGTGGGCCCCTTTGTGATAAATACGATGTAACGGTGTATATAACTGAATTTACAGATGAAACTGCTTATTTTAAATATATTTATATATCACGATACAGAGGGATCAATATTGTGATACTGTAGTAACAAGGATATATTTGTAGTTTTGTCGAGTACTTGACTCTGGTGTTTCAGAATTTACAGACCACATGACTCTTGACGAAGTCGTAACTGCTTTCATTTGTTTTGAAACCTAAATATGTCCAAACATCATCTTATGAAAACCGCTGGAGTCAACTGTATCCTCTCGTACTCGGGTATCTCCAGGATTTCACAGAATTCATTGTTCCTTTAGCTGCTTAGTGACTGCTGCTTTCTTGGAGGTTTAATTGCAAGACAGAGATGAACAAATGGCACAAACTTTTGAATGTTTGATTTAAATAATAATAAATAAATAAAACATTATTTTATACTTACTTTATTTAAATAGATATTAAACAAAACTAATTTGAAAAGAAATTGCCACAGTGCTGAACATTATTGTGGAGAAAAAAGATTGCTATATATCAGTGTATTGTTATTAACTCACACGCTACTATAATTTTTTTTTTTTTTAGAAACTAGTCTTATTTAAAAAAAGCAAGGTTTAATTTTACAGTTGAATAAAACTTTGCAGCGTTTACATACTTTCTGCTTCTCGCCCTGTGTAGCTGGGATAGGCTCCTGCTCCTGAGCATCTTATTTTTCCATTAAAAAAAAACGATTAAAATGAGCCATATTGTATAAACAAATGGTTTAAAATAAACCAATAACGGGTAGAGGCCCACCCACGAGGTGGACCTTTTAGATGCCGGTCCAGGAACCTGCTCCTGTGCCACAGGTCGTCCGGTGCGTCAATGAACCCACGACTCGAACCTGCACCCGAGGCCTGTTTTGTTTATATCATTAAGCGCTGACGTCTTCTGCTAGTAGGAACATACCGGCTGAGTCAGCGGCGTACAGTAATAAAAGCCGGCGTTATTGTCTCCATGGAGACGCTTGTGGTGCTTTTTCGTGCTCTCGCCCGGAGCCAATTTTTTTTTCCTTCCATTGACTGAGCGAGTCCTCGGGGGAGACGCCAAAGCATACCTCACTCTGATGACACAAGAGTTTTTCTGGGAACCAGAGGAGAATCCTCACGCGACTCCCCCTCCTCCCCCCTTCCAGACAGTACCTGTCACTGCCGTGGAGACAGCCGGTACTTACCAAAACCCATCAGGATCGTGTGATGTCAATCTCTTACCCACAAGTCCCTCCCTTTTTCAGTTCAGGGGTGACACATGATGGGAGGACGGCAGAATTACCTTTTGGTTCATGCTGTTAATGGCTGAGTCAGCAGGGAGGGACCCGAATAAGTGTGACACCACAATTGAAGGAACAGGACATTCTAATAAACTGTGTGTTGTGGTATGTGTGATAAAACACATTTCTGCAATTATAAATACACTCTCCCACGTTTTCAGGCCTTAGAAGATAATCTTCATGTTAAGAATAGAATTCATTTTTATTTTACTTATCAGCAGCTGATTTTCTTTAATTATTTAACACATCTGTTTTATTCCTACACACTTTCCTTTCCCTATTCTCTGGGTTGATACACTTCTGGAGATCACCCTTTTTAATTTATAATCATTTGAAGGTGTTATAGTGTTTTATTTTTTATTCATTTAAGAAGTTTGAAAGTGATCAAATTGAACAAAACAATGCTCCACAATTTTCCCTTTTAGTTCAAATATGAGTTTATTTTAACTTTACTTTTTGAATTTCAATTTGTGGTTGAATAAAAAGCCTTTTTTCTTTATTTATTTAATCAAAAATGTTGACGTGTGACAATGATTCAATTCACATAAAAAGATGATACAGTTTTGGTTTTAAGTTTTATTGAAGTGGATTTAACACTGAAACTGGGTTGTATATGAATAAAAATGTTTTTAAAGCTTATTATGTAGTTACAAAGTTGTAAAATGAAAAACTCCTATTTGAACTAATTTAAAGACTTCTTTCAGGAAATTAAGTTGTTGATTAAATAGTTAAAACACATACTTTTTGTAATAAATATATGTTCATAAAAGGTTTTCGGTACTTATACCTTTGTATTACAGTTGTAAATATTTGAAATTGAAAGTTAAACTCTGAAATTAAACAAAACATGTACAAGGTTAAGCCTTTTTCTGCAAATTAAATTGTTTTTACACTATAAAGCTATTGATTAAATATCGAAAATACATTTTTAAAATAAAACCAAAACTGTAAAGGGTTGATCTTGTTCGGTAAATTAAATGATTTTCACAAACTGTAAAGTTTTTGATGAAATACTAGAAACATGTACCCTTTATTAAATATGTTGAGAAATATAAGGTGTTTTTGTTTAATCAATGATTTTAAAGTATGAAAATGATCAAATGCAAAGTAAATTTACAGAAAAGACCTTAATACAGAGTTTCCTTAAGTTTTTCCATTTTTAGAACTGCATTATTAATCTTTAAATACGGAGACATTTTTGTGAACATATTTCCTTTAAAAAAAAAGGGTTGGTTTTCACTATTAACTCAATGGTTTTAAAGTTGAAAAAAGAAGTAATAGAATTAACCAAAAGAGGTTCACAATAAAAAGTTTTAGTTCAAGAGCTTTTGTTAATTTTTAAACAAAACTTAACAATTTAAACAAAGGATGTTAAAGTTGCAAATACAAAAGTTATTTTACTTTCGTTTTATACAAAGGTTATTTTAAACGAGTTTATATTTGTTTTATCATGCTGTGAGTCCAGTTTGTTCTTGTTTTGCGTTTGCCTAAGACGCCTTATATAAGAATATAGTTTTTATTTATATTGCCATGACAACGCAAAGACGTCACGGAGGTCCAGCGATGTCTGGCGCCCCCTTCAGGCAGCTTCGCGCGTCTCACCAGTTCCAGAGAAATTCTCAGAAACCGAAGCTCAAGAGCTTTAGTCGAAAGACAACACAGGGTTAATGTTTCCTCAAAGTGGACACCGAATGGGGGGCCAGAAACCCTTCATTGAGGAATAGGCGGAGGGAGGAGCGTCGTCTTCTTGTGGCAGGAATCCTTCTGAAAGAAAGAAAAAAAAAAAAAAAAACAACAACTGAATTTCCTGTTAATCTACGCTTACTGGAACCAGAGGGGCGGGACTTCACTCTTAGCACCGCCCCGCCGCTCCCGCCCGGGTGTATTTAACACGAGCTCGCAGCTCAGAGCAGCAGTTTTTCTCTGAAACACAAACGCAACTTTTCTTCCGACGCGCAAGTGTCAACACATAACGGGATTTATCTCGAGAAGGACTGAGGTGAGAATCCACTTTTACTTTTGTAAAGCTACATAAAAATAAGAGATTTAAAGCGGATTGTTTTATGGATGTATTAGAGCGTGTTTGGAATATTGTGTTTAAGTAACATTTTTTTTTCTTCATGTTATTGTTTGGAACTTTTTTAAATCTAACTGAACAGTACTTATATTGTTACGGTCCCCCCCAAAAAATATTGTTTATTTCTTTGTTAAATCTGTGCATAAATGTCAGTTTTATTAACTCTTTGCTCCCCCCCCTCCAGGTTTTGATCCCACTGGTTCTCCTCCCTGGTCTTCCATGCTCATCGTTTCTGCAGACAAAGCAGGCACAGCGCCATGGTAACTTACAGCAAGCACACCGCAATGAGCAGCAGCAGCAGCAGCGTCAACTCCAGCCTGCGGCAGTCTCACCGTTACAAGACGTTCAGCACCGTGGCCCAGTACCAGATGGTCCTGGCCACGCTCCACAAGCTGCGGGAGAGCGGCTTCTACTGGGGCGCCATCACCGGGAAGGAGGCCAACTCCATGCTGCTGTCGGAGAGGACGGGCACCTTCATCGTCCGGGACAGCTCGGACCGGCGGCACCTCTTCACCGTCAGCGTCAAGACGGCGTCCGGCACCAAGAACCTCCGGGTCCAGTGCGACGCCGTCTCCTTCTTCCTGCAGACGGACCCTAAGAACGTGCAGACGGCGCCCCACTTCGACTGCATCCTCAAACTCGTGCATTACTACATGTCTCAGAGCAAGAACAGCCGGAGCGGGAATATTTACTTCATCCACTCCGCCGGGGAGAAGATCCCGTTGGAGTTGCACCAACCGCTCTTCTGCAACCTGTCCACGCTCCAGCACCTGTGCAGGAAGACCGTGAACGGACATTTGGACATTTCGTCGAATCGGGATCAGCTTCCTCAGCCGGTCAAGGATTACCTCCAAGACTATGATGCGCCTATTTAGAAGGTCCAGGGGTTTTTTGAAGGAAACATTTTGAAGAATGAATCTGCTGTAGTCTCCGACTTGACGGTCGGGACCACGTCTGCTGCTGCTGCTGCTGCTACACAAGTGCTGTGAGGTTGTCAAGTTCACAGACACGAGCCAAAGAAAACGATCCGTCCATTAAAGGTGGGCCCGGAGCAGACTTGAGCTGATTGGCAGGTTGATATTGGATCAGGCATCCAGCATTCCTCGAATCTCTGACCACGCTGGCGGGGAAACGTATAAATACACAACAATGGCCTTCGTATTTTTTTTTTTTTTTTATAGAAAATGAAAAAAGTGGCCTCATATTTTGTGACGGGGAATTTACAAGCCAAACTTGACTGAAGAATCCGGACAGTGACGACGACTTGTAGGTCGATGAAGGGCTGATGAATGTATTTGGTTCGGAAGGAGCCAAAAAAAATCGTCTTAACTTTTTTTTTTTTTTTTAAACAACATTGTTTACATGAAGACCAGATACGTTTCTGTCTTTTAAAAAGATGCGTACTCGTGACGGCCACACCGCTGGCTACTAATGCTTGACCGTTTCCACAACACAAACCGGTCAACTTTGCACTTATTTATATATCTGTAAAACATTTCAGTAATTTATAATAAAGAGTGCTATTTTTCTACAAAGTACTGACTTGTTGTTTCTGTTTTCTGATCACGGGTGTTGTGTAAAAGAAAAAAACTATTTATTACAACTAAAAAATACAGTAAATCAATGGGATTATTTTAAAATTCATATTATATGTATATAAAATATACATATAATGTATATATTATATGTATAATGTATGTATAATATTTATAATATAATATTTTATTTGTATTAGTGCACAGGTAGTTGGGGTGAGACGTGACTTATTTCGCTTACAATTAAAAAAGAAAAATAATCCTATATTTGAAAAGCGTATCATCTGTATTTTAGTTATGTGGTGGACCAAAAAAATGGTTTATTGACGGGATTATTTAGTTTTTGTAGTTAAAACTAATTTTTAATATGACATTGTTCTTCCGCAAATCTCATAATATAAAGCAGATATAGGATCAAGTTATGTTTTCTAAAATAAGCGGAAATTCTTCTGATTCTAAACGTTTAATTTCTGTTTATAGTTCGGCTCATTAAATAAATTTGGCAAGACAACAAAGGACGTGTGCTTTACCAGAGAAGTTGGCTCAAACACAACTGAGGCTATTACAGTTAAACTAACTAAGCTTTTAATGAGGTGTAATAACACCCAGTATTAAAGCGTAAAAAAAAAAAGCCCCAAAAAAACCCTGCGAATTCAAAGTGTGCTCTTTAAATTCATGATACTTTATTGATCGTTTTGCCGGCCAAAATACTATCCAAAAATAGGTCAATAATCCAATATTGACAAAGTCGAAGTTTTTTGGATTTAAGCCAAATTTTCGCTTGAATCACTTTCTTCCTGGTAACACAAAATCACAGACCGTTCTTTTCAAAATTACTTAACCAGTAAATGGCGTGTTCACACTTCGGCCCGCCCCGAGGGCCACACACGCCTCCCTCGTGTTCACAGTTTCTCAGAAACTGCCGTGGGTGATCGCACGAATGTATACAAGACATTCTCCGCCCACATTACTTCAGAGGCTTATCTTGCTTGATGCTCACTTCTTAGAAAATGTTCCTATGCTTCACCACATCAACCTGCTGCAGGCTCACCTGCGCACTCAAGATTGATCGAAGTTTATAAAAGGGCAAACACTACTAGTTACTTTAGGACTGGCATTGTTTATACTAGAATAGACACATGAACATTTGCTACAAAACTAGCTTTGCTGTAGCAAGGTTATTCACGCACAGACACGGTTAGCTTTGCTGTATCAAGATTAATATTGCATAGACACAAATAGCTTTGCTGTAGCAAGGTTATTCACGCACAGACACGGTTAGCTTTGCGGTATCAAGATTAATATTGCATAGACACAAATAGCTTTGCTGTAGCAAGTTTATTATCGAATGGACACAGTTAGCTTTGCTGTAACAAGATTATTGTCTTAAAGATACATTAGCATTTGCTCCAAAACCAGCTTTTTGGTAGCAAGTTATTAACGTAAAGACACAGTTTGCTTTGCGGTATCAAGGTTATTATCGCATGGACACGGTTAGCTTTGCGGTATCACGGTTATTATCGCATGGACACAGTTAGCTTTGCGGTATCAAGGTTATTATCACATGGACACGGTTAGCTTTGCGGTATCACGGTTATTATCGCATGGACACAGTTAGCTTAGCGGTATCACGTTATTATCGCATGGACACAGTTAGCTTTGCGGTATCACGGTTGTTATCGCATGGGCACAGTTAGCTCTGTGGTATAAAGGTTATCATTGCATGGACACAGTTAGCTTTGCGGTATCACGGTTATTATCACATGGACACAGTTAGCTTTTGCGGTATCACGGTTATTATCACATGGACACAGTTAGCTTTGCTGTAGCAAGGTTATTATCGCATAGACACAGTTAGCTTTGCTGGAACAAGATTATTGTCTTAAAGACACATTAGCATTTGCTTCAAAAGTAGCTTTGCAGTATCACGGTTATTAACGCAAAGACACGCTTAGCTTTGCGGTATCAAGGTTATTAACGCACAGACACAGTTAGCTTTGCGGTATCACAGTTATTATCGCATGGACACAGTTAGCTTTGCTGTATCATGGTTATTAACGCACAGAAACGGTTAGCTTTGCGGTATCACAGTTATTATCGCATTGACACAGTTAGCTTTGCTGTAGCAATGTTATTAACGCACAGACATGCTTAGCTTTGCGGTATCATGGTTATTATCACATAGACACAGTTAGCTTTGCGGTATCATGCTAATATCACACAGACACAGTTAGCTTTGCTGTAGCAAGGTTATTAACGCAGAGACACGCTTAGCTTTGTGCTATCACGGTTATCATCGCACAGGCACAGTTAGCTTTGCGGTATCACAATTATTATCACATGGACACAGTTAGCTTTGCTGTAGCAAGGTTATTATCGCATGGAAACGGTTAGCTTTGCGGTATCACAGTTATTATCGCATTGACACGCTTAGCTTTGCGGTATCAAGGTTATTAACGCACAGACACAGTTAGCTTTGCGGTATCACAGTTATTATCGCATTGACACAGTTAGCTTTGCTGTAGCAATGTTATTAAAGCACAGACACGCTTAGCTTTGCGGTATCATGGTTATTATCACATAGACACAGTTAGCTTTGCGGTATCATGCTAATATCACACAGACACAGTTAGCTTTGCTGTAGCAAGGTTATTAATGCAGAGACACGCTTAGCTTTGTGCTATCACGGTTATCATCGCACAGGCACAGTTAGCTTTGCGGTATCACAATTATTATCACATGGACACAGTTAGCTTTGCTGTAGCAAGGTTATTAACGCAGCGACACGCTTAGCTTTGTGGTATCAAGGTTATCATCACACAGACACAGTTAGCTTTGCGGTATCTAGGTTATTATCGTGTGAACACAGTTAGCTTATCTTTAGCAAAGTTATTAACGCAAGGACACAGTTAGCTTTGCTGTAGCAAGGTTATTATCGCATGGACACATTTAGCTTTGCTGTAGAAAGGTTATTAATGCACAGAAACAGTTAGCTTTGCTGTAGCAAGGTTATTATTGCACGGACACAGTTAGCTTTGCTGTAGCAAGGTTATTATTGCATGGACACAGTTAGCTTTGCTGTAGCAAGGTTATTATTGCACGGACACAGTTAGCTTTGCTGTAGCAAGGTTATTATTGCACGGACACAGTTAGCTTTGCTGTAGCAAGGTTATTATTGCATGGACACAGTTAGCTTTGCTGTAGAAAGGTTATTAATGCACATAAACAGTTAGCTTTGCTGTAGTAAGGTTATTATTGCATGGACACAGTTAGCTTTGCTGTAGCAAGGTTATTATTGCATGGACACAGTTAGCTTTGCTGTAGAAAGGTTATTAATCCACAGAAACAGTTAGCTTTGCTGTAGCAAGGTTATTATCACAGAGAACAATTGGCTTCAAGACTAGCTTTCATTGCAGAAGTGTACTGGAGAATTTCTCTGGTAGTCAGTAAAATGACAGCTGCAAACAGTTTGCGGTTGTTGTAACACGGAGCTTAAATAAATGTTCTATCACGGGAACAAAACCTCACTGTTTGTACTGCAAATAATAGTTAAAACATTTTTAAAACTCATTATTTAAATGGTTTTGGAATATTGATGATTTTTAAAAAGGTTTTCTTTCCAATTGTATATTTTAAAACAGGTTTAATTAAGTGACGAAGTAAAAAAAAAAGTGATCATTTTGTTATTTTAGGTGTATGTTGTTTTGACAGTAGTTTTTTTTAAATGAAAAATATAAAAAAGCTGCTCAATTTAGGTATAGGGAGAAGAAAAAAATAACAAATAATAGGATCATACCCAACATATGTTATACCTATATTCAGAGTTGAACTAATAATCAATATAAAAACTAACAAAATGTTTGAACTTTTTACATTAGTTTTATAGTCAGGACCTCATTTATACAGTCAAAGGGCCGCGTGTGGCCCCCGAACCTCCCAGGTCATGTTTTTACCTATCAAATCCCTTTTTCTAGTTTCAAATTAACTTCGTAATTAAATACGTTATTAAACCTAAATACTTACTCTGTTAAGAGATTAAAAAACCTAAATAAAGTTATAAATAATAAAAGTTTGATTAAGGAATCGAATTAATGATTTTTATTCTAAAGGTAAGGTAAGGTAAAACTTTATTGATCCCTCAGGATCAATCAATCAAATTCTCATCAAAAGAAAACCTGCTGAGAAAAACTGTCAAAAGCTAGAGAAGTGCGAGATAAAATTTGATTCATGAGACAAAAAACCCCACATATCTCTAATGAATTAATAGCAATTAATCGCTTCATTTGACAGCACAAATAATATATAAAAAGATGAAGTTTATTTAATAATTAAATCCATAAAATGCTCTGATTGTTTCCTAAAATATCCCAGAAGCAGAAATTTAAACGAAACTGGTGGTAATTCCAGACAGAGGGGAACTAAACAACCCAGCAGTTCTCGGGGAACTTGACTTCAGGTCATATTGAGGATGTTAATGAGAAATTACGCCAAATGGGGAAATAATGGCTTAACCAGATATCGCCCAAATCCCGGCGACCTCCAGAGAAGATCGAATGTTCTTCATCCGCCTCGTTTGCTCGCAACTTGTCTCAGCTCAGTGAAGCCCTTGTGCGTCTAATCCTGATTCCCGCTCCTCTTCCCCCAGCGCCTGTTTACAATTCCACAACGGCCGGTTGTCATGGAGGCTTTCTCAATGGGTTCCCTGACGCCAGATCTACGAGCCAAGCGTGACTCACCGCACGCTCTCAGGGCACGCTCGCTCCTGATCCTGATCCACTCCTCCACGTCCTCGGCACGCCGCCGTAAGTCCTCCCCGATATCATCCCCGACCCCTCGTCTCTTCTCAGAATAATCATCATTTTGCGTAAGCGATCGTCCTCGACCAGAAAACATAACAAAAACATAAACGACAGGATATCAATGGCTTCCTTTAACTAAAAGGTGCCTAAGTGTTTCTGGCACACGCCGTTTATAGATTGACGGCACACAAAACAAGCTTTTTGAAATTCCACACTGAGGCGGCGAACGTTATTCTCAGCCGTCATGAGATGACGCTATTTTTGAACTAGCTTTTGAGAGGTCATGTGAATATGACGGCATTGAAATCTATTGTTGGAAAAAAAGGTGTTTGTATCCTAACAATAGGGGTGTGTATTGGCAAGAATCTGCTGACCCGATGCGTATATCGCTACAGGGACAATGATAATGTATATTTTAATACTATAGTAACAAGGATATATTTGTAGTATTGTTGAGTACTTGACTCTGGTGTTGCAGAATTTACAGACCACATGACTCTTGACCAAGTCGTAACTGCTTTCATTTGTTTTGAAACCAGAATATGTCCAAAACATCAACTTTAAAACCGGCTGGAGTCGACTGTATCCTCTCGTCCTCAGTCAGCGCCGGGATCTCGTAGGATTTATTTGTTCCTCTAGCTGCGGAGGACGTTATGATTGATGCCATCTAGTGGCCGGGAGTTGAATTGCGACACTTAAATTAACAAAACATCTTAATGCGAAAGTGTTGACGTTAATTGCTAACTGAACTGACTTTTTCTTTTCCAATCTCACTTCTATTTTCTGTAATTTAAAACCAATTTAAGATGTTTTGGACTTCTAAATAAAAAAAACAACTAAAAAAAACGTAAGTATAAAATCAAGTAAAAAAAAAAGAAGCTAAAATAGGCTTAAAAAACATAATAGGACCTTTAATTATTTTTCCTAATTTTCCTAATTATTTTTTATATTCAATCTTTTTGAGGGACAAAAAAACCCGGAAAAATTAAGACAAGAGTCCGAAAAACAAAAACGTGTGACTAGTAATGAATAATAGAAATAAATACAATATACATTATCAATAAAAAATAAAACGTTTAGTTTCTGCGTGACCTCCGACCTCATGAGCTCCTCCTACAAAATCAGCTGTCAAAACCCAGACGTTGCAATATACTAAACCACATTGGAACTTTAAGAAAAGTTTAAACAACCACCTGCTGTTGACCGTTGTCACCGGTAACGTAATGTGGAATCATGTGTCATGAAACTTATGTGTATCCCTCGGAAAAAAGCCACTCCTATTTTCTCTGGTAACCTGCCATGACTGCGCCAATATGCCACGGGGAAATATTTACGCTGCCCTGCCCTCATATCAGATTATGCCTTTTTATAGGCAGGTATCAAACACCTGATCACAGGCCGAGTTCACACGGGCTTACTGTTGACATCAGCTGCGAGATGAAGGGAACTACTTCTTGTTAGATAGTTTGTTCATACTTTTATACGTGCACTATGCATCTTTATACATTTTAAATAACTTTATACATACTTTTATACGTACACTATGCATCTTTATACATTTTAAATAACTTTATACATAACTGTATACGTACACTATGCATCTTTATACATTTTAAATAACTTTATACATAATTTTATAACTACACTTTGCATCTTTATACATTTTAAATAACTTTATACATAATTTTATAACTACACTTTGCATCTTTATACATTTTAAATAACTTTATACATAATTTTATAACTACACTTTGCATCTTTATACATTTTAAATAACTTTATATATAACTGTATATGTACACTATGCATCTTTATACATTTTAAATAACTTTATACATACTTTTATACGTACACTATGCATCTTTATACATTTTAAATAACTTTATACATAACTGTATATGTACACTATGCATCTTTATACATTTTAAATAACTTTATACATAATTTTATAACTACACTTTGCATCTTTATACATTTTAAATAACTTTATACATAATTTTATAACTACACTTTGCATCTTTATACATTTTAAATAACTTTATACATAACTGTATACGTACACTATGCATCTTTATACATTTTAAATAACTTTATACATAATTTTATAACTACACTTTGCATCTTTATACATTTTAAATAACTTTATTCATAATTGTATATATGTATACTATGCATCTTTAAGAAGTTTGAATAACTTTATTCATAATGTATATGTACACTATGCATCTTTAAAACATTTGAATAACTTTATTCATAATCGTATATGTACACTATGTATCTTCATAAAGTTTGAATAACTTTATTCATAATTGTATAACCGTAAACTTTGCATCTTTACATTTTTAAAATAATTTTATACATAACTATACATACACTTTGCATCTTTAATTTTTTTTTAAATAACTTTATACATAACTGTATACGTACACTTTGCATCTTTAACATTTTTTAAATAACTTTATACATAACTGTATACGTACACTTTGCATCTTTAACATTTTTTAAATTACTTTATACATATCTATATACGTACACTTTGCATCTTTACATTGATTTAAATAACTTTATACATAACTGTATACGTACACTTTGCACCTTTAAAAAGTTTGAATAACTTTATACATAACTGTATACGTACACTTTGCATCTTTAACATTTTTTAAATAACTTTATACATAACTGTATACGTACACTTTGCATCTTTAACATTTTTTAAATTACTTTATACATATCTATATACGTACACTTTGCATCTTTACATTTATTTAAATAACTTTATACATAACTGTATACGAACACTTTGCACCTTTAAAAAGTTTGAATAACTTTATACATAACTGTATACGTACACTTTGCATCTTTACATTTATTTAAATAACTTTATACATATCTATATACGTACACTTTGCATCTTTACATTTATTTAAATAACTTTATACATAACTGTATACGAACACTTTGCACCTTTAAAAAGTTTGAATAACTTTATACATAACTGTATACGTACACTATGCATATTTAAAACTTTTGAAAAACTTTATACATAACTGTAAACATACACTATGTATCTTTGAAATGTTTTAATAACTTTTTGCTTGACAGCGACTAACCGTAGGCACTGAAGAATAGTGGCCCCTTCGACTCCATTCTGCTAATGTCTGCTTCTTAAATAATCTTCCAGTTCTCCTAATACATGTTTTGATTTACAGGCTATTGAAACAATCACAGTGTTTGCAAACAGAAGAGAAATCCCTCAGCATGTCTGGAAACACCCTGTGAGTCACCAGGAGTTACCGCACGTTTAAAGGTAGGAGATGCAAAGCAAATTACTCGACTGCATTCTATTGTAGCATAAGCACACATATTCATAACAACATTTTTAATCCTACAATTATGCCATTATTTCTCAAAGTACAATGCGAAATCCAAAATGGTACTTCTTTGTTCCTCAGTTGTTCTCTAGAACTTCATTACAACAAGCTTCTTGCGAATTTATGTTGGATTTATTTTTCACCGCCCTTGAATTTCATGTCTTCTCAAGTCTAGCTTGTTGGCCTCAAACAGAGTTTTCTCTCCAGCCGTGTTCTTGTGGGTGAGGCGGTGGCTGAGAACACAAGGCTATTTTCTGAGGAAACTCTGCCGTTCTGTGGAACTGAGAGTTCATCTGCGAGGCTTCCTGGTTCTCTGTTTCTAGGAGAGCGTCGTCGTAGTTTTCACACACGTTTTATATCGTGCAATTCTTTTGAGTATATGCAGTAAAATTATACACTTCAAAAATCATTACTCCCTTTTCCCATATTTTTTATCGGTAATGTGTTCGCATTCTTAGTAAAACAATTTTTGTTTATTCTGTAGCATTTTATAAAGGGTTTAAATCTTCAGCGATGAACGAATTTTTAACTCTCAGCCTTTAGTTGTGGTTGCAAAACATCCTAAGGTGCGAAAAGCTGACTTTCTGTACCAATGCATGATGGGAAGAAGGTGAAGATGAATAAATCCAGCTTCATGAATTTATTGTGTTCACAATGGACAACCTCTTTTTTTTTTAGTTGGATAAATCTTTATATCTTTACATGATATAACACACAAGTCCTTGACCTATCGTACATTTAGTTTTTATAAGCTTTTATAATCTTATTGCGCTGAAATAAATGCAATGAAACTTCCTTTTAATTTTTTATATGTATCCATGCGATGTTAGCTTTAGCTTTACTGATAGCTTTTAGTGTTTTTCAAGAAATGCTTGTGTTGTCACTTTATTCACTTTTATAACAATGGTTTTCAAAGTATTCAGTGATACTAACATTCAAAAGGGCAATTTTATTGTTCCTTTAATACTGTTTTTATTCCCTTTACAACGTTTTTGTTTTAGCAGAAGTAAACAAATGCCATGTTTCTGTGACTCATTCCCTAAAATAATTACATTTTTAACGTTGAATATTGAATAGTTTTTAATTAAAAACCACCCAAACTGACCTTAGGTGAACTCCCTTTATCTACAAATGTCACATGGTCTTGATGGAATACTATTTAATAAAACGTGTTTATAATCAACCCTTGATATATTATTTAGAAATGTTCTGACAATATATTCAATGTTTTAATATTGTAACAAGTAATTAAGTTAGTAACAAGTAATTCAATTAGTATTTGGAACATCATCAGATAACATCGTATGTCTTTTAGTTTGCTTCTGGTGCGTTACTATGTTAAACACGTACGATTCAAAAAATCTTGTATAAAAAAAAGTTTCCTTATTGGTCGCGCATCATGGCTTGGCATTCGCGCAACTTTATTTTTAGAACAGGAAATGCTTAAACTTTTAACCCACATATTTCCACGCTTCTGAAAAAGAGGACAGTAACTGTAAAAAAAAAAAGTTTAACCATCACTTGATAAGACACATTAAAAACACAATTCAACTTAGCATGTTAGCCCAAAAAAACACAAGACATACAGTCATGGAAAAATGGTGTTTTATTCAAACAATGCTTACATAATCGAGTCGTCACTCCAGTGTGAAAACATGGAAGTTCCTAAAAGGATAGTTTTGTCAGTACAGTGTCAAAGGAAGGTTATTATCAGTTTATTTAACTTCTACAAGGTATTTCTGTTATCTCTACAGGCAAACCTACCAGCTTAAGAGACTGTCACATAAAAAATACAGTATTTTTAACTGTTCTTTTGTTATTGTTAAGTGGATTTGGACGGTTAAAGTTGAGCTAAAGTTGTAAGCTAACATCCCTGTGTCGTTTATTTAAGTGATGATCTAAGATTAGTAACACTGTGTTTAACCGGGAAGAGGTAAACACTACATCCGTCACACACTCCAAGGTCTGCTCGTAAAGTAAGCAGCAGCTCCGGACTACAGAGGCTTGGGTTGCGTCACAGGAAACATGAGGATCGCTCGGCGTGCATCCATGGAAACCGAAGGAAACAGCCTGCGTAATGGGAACATTGTGCTGTGTTGACTGTAACAGCTACGACGCAAGTTGACGGTCGCCTGTGGGGCACGACAACTTTCTCACAACACAAACCTCAGATGCCACTGCCAGGAAATTCGAACCACCGTTGCGTATACCCCGGGCAGGAATTGACGTTTTTAGAAATAGAGAAAAAAAAGGGGAGGTGGAGGGGCGGGGGGGATCCCCACAAGCAGTTCCTACTGAAGGTTACTCTGCTCCAGGTGTTTCACATTGAATTTCAGCAGAATTCACGACCTCCAGAGAAACATACTGAGGTAAACTCAAGGTCTGGAAGCCAAGTCTGGCTTAGAAATAGTTGTATGTGACCCCAAATTGAACCGCTACTCAAAATGAATGCAGATAAAAAGACGGTTAGATTTAAGGAAGCAGAGTCGTATTCTTTCTTATGCTTTTAAGCATAAAGTTGGTGAAAGTGAAGTTGGTGATTAAAGGCGTAAGATTTATGATCAAAATTTGGTAACCAGGACTCACATGTGACAGACTTGTCAACGTGGCTATCAAACCATCCACTTGTACTCCACCTGGGTGCGACAGGTAGACAAAGACGGCTTGTGTTTTCTCTCTTTTGTTTTGTTTTTTCAGGTGTAAGCAGCACTTCTTTTATAATTTTTACGAGACTTTTTCTCACGGAACGCACAGTCCGATCCCATTGGCCGACGTCATGGTCTGTGATCTCAACGGGTCTAAATTGATCAAACTCAAGGGTTGGGCTTATTTTTCTGAGTAATTTGTCTCTTTTTGAATGAATATCAATTTTGCGGTCGCTAATGGCGCTACTTTTTTTTTTTCTCCATCTAAAATGACACACATTTAAACTTCCAAATACCTCCATACTGCTTGTAGGTCCATCTTGTATTGAAGCCTCGAATGGAAATTGTTTTCGTAATAAAAGAAAAATTAAACAAGTTTATATTTTAAGCTTGTTTGTAGCAGAAGCTAAAAGGCTAACATGCTACACAGACAGAAGTATTATATTAGCATTTTCGCTTCCGCTAAAAGCAAGTTTAGACTTATTGAATGTTTTTTCCAAATGTCTGATGTTTAGGCTACAATACAAGATGGTTGTTAACAATGACCAGGATGGTGGTATTTGGAGGTTTTCGTTGTTGTCTTTTTGGATGAAGAAAATTGAGCTCTAAGACATTAAATCTACAGATAACTCAGTCAACATGAGTGTGAAGTTAGAAATTGGGGGAACTATCACTTTAAAGTTCCTGTTGATACCTTGACTAGTAAAAATACTGGTTCTTAAGCTAAGATAAAGAACAGAGATCATCCATTTCAACAAGTACCCATTTTTAATTTGCTGGAGTGTTTGATGTAGAAGAACAAACATGGATCTTGACAGGATAGTTTGAGCCCGTAGGTTATAAAAACAGTAGAAATCCAACTCATACATCCTGTTCTTTGTGTTATTTCCTTTGATCTGCCTTCTTTATATTTGCACTTTGTCATCCCTTCAAAATAAATAAATATACTTTTGTATAGGTAAGTAAGTAATAGTCATTTGTAAAGCGCCTTTCTAGACCAGGGTCACAAAGCGCTTTAACAATCAAAAACAATACACAGTTAAAACTATACACTATAGAAGGCCAAGACACATAAGACAAACACAGGAGTCAGAACAAAAGCACCAATAAGAAGTGTCTTAAGATGTTTCTTGAAGGAGTCAGTAGATCATCAAACACAGGAGAAGATCGTTCCAAAGCTTAGGATCAACAGCCTGGAAGGATTTCTCTCCTCTGGTCCTGAACCGTGTGCGTGGAACCATCAGTAGATTCTGATCCACAGACCTCAGAGCCCGAGCTGGGGTGTAAGGCTGGATCAGATCAGTGATGTAAGGAGGAGTCTGACCATGAATAGATCTGAAAGTAAGAACCAGAATTTTAAAGTTGATCCTGAAAGAAACTGGAGCCAGTGAAGAGTTTTAAGGATCAGGGGAATGTAAGTTCTTCTACTAGAGCAGGTCAGAATTCTCGCTGCAGAGTTTTGTATGAACTGCAGGCGAGACAGATCCTTCTTGTTTAGACATGAAAATAAACTGTTACAATAGATTAAACGAGAAGACACCTGATCGTGTTGTGACATCATTTTCCTAAGTAAAATGTAAATTCAAGCAGTAGGTTCATCTCAAACATTAAACCAGAATGAAAAAAAAATACCCTTGAGATGTTTATAGTGATCAGAGAAGTCTCTCATGTCGATGGCCATGATTGCAGGCCTGATAGAATGTTCCTGTTGGATCACGCTTTTGAAAGAGTGTAGAGGAACACAATGTTCCCAGGCCCTACCTTGAAACTCGAATCCCTTTGGGAACATTTTCCAGCTGATCCTGATTTCTGGAATTGTGTCAAGGTGGAAGAAGCACACGAATATGGGATAAATCATCTTTAAAAAAACTGTTTTAAAGACACGTTTTCGAAAAGTCTAACGAGATACATCGTCAAGAAGTTAATAAGTCATTCAGGGAGAGAAAAAATATTAAAACTATTAATAAACTATATTTTTTAATGAATAACAAACCAAAAAATAATGATTTCAAAATCCTAAATTCTGTTTTCTATTTACGAAAAACATAAAAATATCAATAAAAAATACAATTTTTATCTGACTTATTTTTTATTGTTTAAACAATCAGCTGCTGTGACACATTCAAGAATAGAAGTGAAAGACTCTTACTCATTCTTACTAAGAATTCAGGGAATTGGTCGTATTCTCTGAGAAATGTGAGTCACATGATGCGTGTGAGGAAGTCCTGGTCACAACTTCAACCTCTGTTTTATCTCTTATCATGTATTAGTCATTAGTCATTTATTGCATCACAAACCTTTTTTCGGTTCACATGCGTGTCATGACTTCTCATAAAACTAGTTACGCACCGTTTCCCAAAGCACACGCTCCTGTCAATCACAAATCATGTCATCCTCAAAATTCAAGTGCTGGGTATTATAGAATTACCCAGACCATACACGAGTACGCACATGTGAACATACACACGAACACACAAAGGAGTACACACAAGAACTTACACAAGGCCACACACAAGAATGGATACGAGAAAACACACGAGAACACACACGAGAACACACACAAGAACACACACGAGAACACACACGAGAACACGCACGAGAACACACACAAGAACACGCACGAGAACACACACAAGAACACACACAAGAACGCACACGAGAACGCACACGAGAACGCACACTAGAACGCACACGAGAACGCACACGAGAACGCACACGAGAACGCACACGAGAACACACATGAGAACACACATGAGAACACACAAAATAACACACACAAGAACTTACACAAGGCTGCAAACAAGAATGGATACGAGAACACAGACGAGAACACACACGAGAACACAGACGAGAACACAGACGAGAACACACACGAGAACACACACGAGAACACACACGAGAACACACACGAGAACGCACACGAGAACACACACGAGAACACACATGAGAACGCACACGAGAACACACATGAGAACACACAAAATAACACACACAATAACTTACACAAGGCTGCAAACAAGAATGGATACGAGAACACAGACGAGAACACACACGAGAACACAGACGAGAACACAGACGAGAACGCACACGAGAACGCACACGAGAACGCACACGAGAACACACACGAGAACACACATGAGAACACACAAAAGAACTTACACAAGGCTGCAAACAAGAATGGATACGAGAACACACACGAGAACACACACGAGAACACACACGAGAACACACACGAGAACACACACGAGAACACACACGAGAACACACAAGAGAACACACACGAGAACACACACGAGAACACACAAAAGAACACACAAAAGAACAAACACAAGAACTTACACAAGGCCGCAAACAAGAATGGATACGAGAACACACACGAGAACACACACGAGAACACACACGAGAACACACACGAGAACGCACACGTGAACGCACACGAAAACGCACACGAGAACGCACACGTAAATGCACACGTGAACGCACACGTGAACGCACACGAGAACACACACGAGAAGGTACACGAGAATGAACACGAGAACACACACGAACACACACGAGAACACACACAAACACACATGAGAACGCACACGTGAACGCACACGAGAACGCACACGAGAACGCACACGAGAACGCACACGTAAATGCACACGTGAACGCACACATGAACGCACACGAGAACACACACGAGAACACACACGAGAACACACACGAGAAGGCACACGAGAACACACATGAGAACACACAAAATAACACACACAAGAACTTACACAAGGCTGCAAGCAAGAATGGATACGAGAACACAGACGAGAACACACACGAGAACACAGACGAGAACACAGACGAGAACACACACGAGAACACACACGAGAACGCACACGAGAACGCACACGAGAACACACATGAGAACACACAAAATAACACACACAAGAACTTACACAAGGCTGCAAACAAGAATGGATACGAGAACACAGACGAGAACACACACGAGAACACAGACGAGAACACAGACGAGAACACACACGAGAACACACACGAGAACACACACGAGAACGCACACGAGAACACACACGAGAACACACATGAGAACACACACGAGAACGCACACGAGAACACACATGAGAACACACAAAATAACACACACAAGAACTTACACAAGGCTGCAAACAAGAATGGATACGAGAACACAGACGAGAACACACACGAGAACACAGACGAGAACACACACGAGAACACACACAAGAACACACACGAGAACACACACGAGAACACGCACGAGAACACACACAAGAACACGCACGAGAACACACACAAGAACACACACAAGAACGCACACGAGAACGCACACGAGAACGCACACTAGAACGCACACGAGAACGCACACGAGAACGCACACGAGAACGCACACGAGAACACACATGAGAACACACAAAATAACACACACAAGAACTTACACAAGGCTGCAAACAAGAATGGATACGAGAACACAGACGAGAACACAGACGAGAACACAGACGAGAACGCACACGAGAACGCACACGAGAACGCACACGAGAACGCACACGAGTACGCACACGAGAACACACACGAGAACACACACGAGAACACACACGAGAACGCACACGAGAACGCACACGAGAACGCACACGAGAACGCACACGAGTACGCACACGAGAACACACACGAGAACACACATGAGAACACACAAAAGAACTTACACAAGGCTGCAAACAAGAATGGATACGAGAACACACACGAGAACACACACGAGAACACACACGAGAACACACACGAGAACACACACGAGAACACACACGAGAACACACAAGAGAACACACACGAGAACACACACGAGAACACACAAAAGAACACACAAAAGAACAAACACAAGAACTTACACAAGGCCGCAAACAAGAATGGATACGAGAACACACACGAGAACACACACGAGAACACACATGCACACGAGAACGCACACGAGAACACACACGAGAACGCACACGTGAACGCACACGAAAACGCACACGAGAACGCACACGAGAACGCACACGTAAATGCACACGTGAACGCACACGTGAACGCACACGAGAACACACACGAGAAGGTACACGAGAATGAACACGAGAACACACACGAACACACACGAGAACACACACAAACACACATGAGAACGCACACGTGAACGCACACGAGAACGCACACGAGAACGCACACGAGAACGCACACGTAAATGCACACGTGAACGCACACGTGAACGCACACGAGAACACACACGAGAACACACACGAGAACACACACGAGAAGGCACACGAGAACACACATGAGAACACACAAAATAACACACACAAGAACTTACACAAGGCTGCAAACAAGAATGGATACGAGAACACAGACGAGAACACACACGAGAACACAGACGAGAACACACACGAGAACACACACGAGAACACACACGAGAACACACACGAGAACGCACACGAGAACACACATGAGAACACACAAAATAACACACACAAGAACTTACACAAGGCTGCAAACAAGAATGGATACGAGAACACAGACGAGAACACACACGAGAACACAGACGAGAACACAGACGAGAACACACACGAGAACACACACGAGAACACACACGAGAACGCACACGAGAACACACACGAGAACACACATGAGAACACACACGAGAACGCACACGAGAACACACATGAGAACACACAAAATAACACACACAAGAACTTACACAAGGCTGCAAACAAGAATGGATACGAGAACACAGACGAGAACACACACGAGAACACAGACGAGAACACACACGAGAACACACACGAGAACACAGACGAGAACACAGACGAGAACACACACGAGAACGCACACGAGAACGCACACGAGAACGCACACGAGAACACACACGAGAACACACATGAGAACACACAAAAGAACTTACACAAGGCTGCAAACAAGAATGGATACGAGAACACACACGAGAACACACACGAGAACACACACGAGAACACACACGAGAACACACACGAGAACACACACGAGAACACACACGAGAACACACAAAAGAACACACAAAAGAACAAACACAAGAACTTACACAAGGCCGCAAACAAGAATGGATATGAGAACACACACGAGAACACACACGAGAACACACATGCACACGAGAACGCACACGAGAACACACACGAGAAGGCACACGAGAACGCACACGTGAACGCACACGTGAACGCACACGAGAACGCACACGAGAACGCACACGAGAACGCACACGAGAACGCACACGAGAACGCACACGAGAACGCACACGAGAACGCACACGAGAACACACACAAACACACACAAGAACGCACACAATAACTCAAGCACCCAAGATTTTAGACAGAAATACGACTTGTTGACAGAATCTGTAAAGCTGGAGATTAAAAATGGGATCAATGCGATTAAAAAAGCACTAATTACTTTAGTTTATTCATCCAATTTATCGGTAATCTGACACGACTTGTTCAAATAAACTGTTACATAATAGACATTTTTTTGATTCATAATCTCTAAAATCTTGTATTCTCAGTCTTCTACTCCCACTGATTCCTCGTCAAGCCTCATACAAATCTCCCCGTCATTAGCAGACATCACGGTCACATGAGGACGCCTGCCTAGTCAGTGCGACCTCACACGTGTTCTCCACAACCCTCACATAAATCTTTTGAACCTGAAAACACCTTCAACTTCTTTTAAAACACCAACTGCCTACATAAGCGAGTATTTATTCACACCTCTGTCTAGACGCCGGTGTGCCGGCTGCTCCGTCAGTCAACACAGCGCCGTAAAGATAAAACGCCTCTATCAAGTTCAACCGACCGCCCCAAAGATACTCTTCGCGTGAGTTTACAGTCATGCGGGAAGTTTGCTAATCTGCCATGAATCATCACAACGGGGTAAAAACCAAACTAGTACTTCCTTTGAACCGCCGTCTGGATGTGACAAATCTAACATGAAACTTTGTTCAAAAATGTGGGCGGTTTTTTATAATAAATTGATATGAGTTAAGCTTCATTTGAAGAAGTAGTACGGACTTGATTTTTCATATTAAGAAGTAACTAGTGGAAGACTTTGAAATGATTCAAACCTTCCTTTAAAGCAGCACTATGTAAGATTTTGACTTTTGTTATTAATATACAGTATTAAAAGTGGATAAAGGAATACTAAATTTAAACAATTGGGTGTTTAAACTTAAACTTTTCTTTAGTGGCATTTAGATTTTAGACTATTTTTTTTTAAAGAAATTAAACCTTTTTTAAAAGCAAAACTATGTAAAATTTCAATTTTTGTTTTTATATATATATATAAAAAAGATCCAGACTCTTGGAAATTTGTCAGCTAGAAATGAACAAAAGTATTCTCAAGAATTTTACCTTTTAATAAGAATATTACTAAAAACATTTTCAAAGGATTAGTCTTTAATTTATTTCAGTTATTTAACTTTTCACGAAAGCAAAACTACGTAAGATGTTAAGACTTTGAATGTTTTTGTATTGAAAAAGAAAGTGAAATGGAGGACCAGACCTTATATACAGTATATATATCAAATTTAAGTTGGTTTTGGTCTATTCATAAAAAAGAAGTAAATAAGAAATTATAATTTTTCTTTTAAAGCAACACTTTGCAAGATTTTTTAACAAAATTCTTCACATTTTAAAAGAAAGTTACATTTAAGAGAAGACTTCTGATATTTAAAAATTATATATATATTTCAAATAAAAATTTGGTCAACTTTTCTTAAAAGCAGCACTTTATAAGATGTTAAAAAATGTAATGTTTATTAAATATGATTTCATATTACAAAATACATAATTAGTTGCAAAGATTTTAAAACCAAAACAGCAAAATGGTTGAAGACCAGACTATTAAAAAATGTGTTATTTAGAAATGAATCAATCTTTTCTTTAGAGGCAGGATTATGAAATATTTCAAACTTTTTAGAGATACATTTGATTTGTTTTTCGGGGGGAAAAAAGTTCATATTGAAAAACAAAAACAAGTTGGAGATCAAACTGTAGTTATTAAGAAATTAAAAAATTCTTAAAACTATTACAAAGTAGAATTTGACTTATTTAAGACGCAGACTTTTAAAAATTGTTCTTTAATGCAGTACTACAGAATGTGTTACCTTAATATTTTGGTTTAATATTTAAGAAAAAAAAAAATAAAAATAAGTTGCAGACCAGACATTTGAAAATAGTTCAATTAAACCTTTCTTTAAAGCCGTACTACGTACAATTTTGACGTAAAGTTTTAATATGCAAAAAATAAAATGCAATAGAATAACAATATATTTTAATCAGGCTGTTGAAAATGAGTTACTAATTAAAAGTAACTTTTTGTTATGTTCAAAAAAATGCGAAATAATTACATGTGGATTAATTGGTCTGTTAGAAAAAAGACGGTTACATTCTCAGTGCAGTACTTTCTCAAAAGTAAACTAAAAAGTGAAAGTGAACGATTAGCAGTTTGAGGGAAAAGTAAAATGACATTTTTTTTTGTTGGTTTCCTGGAAACCTAAACGTACGAACCATTGAAATGGATGAATGTATACTTTTGTGGTGAAACATTCTGATGTGTGGTCACAGGCTGTTTTCACTTGTTCAAATCTGACTCAGGTGAGTCGTGTCACCCACTCGTTCTCCCACTCTGCCTCATTACTGGAACACTTTGAGCAACAAAAAAACCAACATATTCTCAACATCGTGTACTATCACTAGTGAAACCAAACCCCGACTTGCAACATCTCAAGAATTTCTGACTTTGAGCAAACCTAAAAAAAAAAAAAACAATCTTATGAAACTCAAGTCTGAGTTTATTGCAATAGCGAGAGGATGTGATGCGTCCTGGTGGCGTTTACTGGCAATGACGGATCCCTGTGAGTCAGAAAAGTCTGTATCGGAACTCTTTCGTCTCGCATCCATTTCTTTGCTAAATATACTCTTCGTCGTCTCGTAAATCAAGTCCCCGGAGGAAAATGTAATGTTTTTGTTTTTTTGGGCAAGAGTTTAACAATTTGCTCCAGTTTAAGGATTTTGTTTAGCTTCCATTCACGAGTGTTTCACCCCCGTGTTTCCTATGATTGTTACAAGAGATTCAAGGGGTTTTTATCGTCATTCCATTTCATATAAACGCAGCCAAATCAGTTTCCCGAGAATCAAACTCTTTGTTTATATTTTTCCATGATAATAAACCTTG
Source organism: Callionymus lyra (assembly GCF_982586985.1). Classification (NCBI taxonomy): domain Eukaryota; kingdom Metazoa; phylum Chordata; class Actinopteri; order Syngnathiformes; family Callionymidae; genus Callionymus; species Callionymus lyra. The sequence continues at coordinate 16,668,903 of NC_141832.1, read as the reverse complement.
TAACTCAATCCAGCCAATCACGGAAGGCACCGCACAATATCAACCAATCAGGAGCAACACAAGGCGTGTATCTTTCATTACAGCACCACGACACGCAATGCTAGTCGTAACTTTACGTTTTAACACAACAGCGCCATCTACATAATCTCTACTGTGTATTGGTTATTTTGTGACGTAGCTGTTGATTGTTTAAAACTAATTTATATCTAGATTTTCACTTGGTTATCGGACAATTTAACCGTAAGTTAACATATAGAATAATATTTAATTACGTTGGAATTTAGAATTTAATAGAAATGAATAACATTATAATAATAATCATTATAATATTTCATATATAATAATAATAATAATACATTTTGTTGGAGGATGTCTTACACAAAACTAAAATCACTTTAAAACAGCAAATAAAATCAATAGAGTAAACATTTGAGCAGACAGTCTTAAATAGTTTTGTTATACATCATTGTTAAAGATGACTTTTTGTCGCTATAATATGCAGTAAATATCCCAAATTACAGTCAATGATTCCCTCAGATCTCTTCTAGAAGATGTCGACTACTAGCCCACAACAAATCATACCATTTCAATGTCTACTTTTGGATGAATTGATAATTAAATCATCATATTTTAAGGATCTTAGTTATATGACACTGTCAGAGATGACAGAGTTATGACACTATAGGTAACATGAAGGTGAGAACAAAATGTTATTTATCGTATAAGTGAACATTAACTTGGTAGTAGTCCGGAAAGTTCGACTTCAGTACGGCTTGCGTGTCGTCATATAAACGGTTTTGTTGTTTAGTGCAAGAACTGTTGTTTTAACCCCGTCTTCGATCTCCAATGATCTTTACATCAGGAGCCGTATTTCTTAAAGCGATAGTTCACCTAAAATTCAAACTTCATTCACTTTTTACTCACTCTTGTGTCGGCTAAGGGTTGGTATTATCTGTTTTAGATTTATAGACAAAAAATTTTGTTCATTTCAATGCAGTGATGGGAGATCAGTTGTCTTCGCCTTCATCTTCGTCCAAAAAGACAAGAAGAATCTTTACCAAAAAAATTGAACAAGTCTATATTTTATGTGTGTTTGTGGCAAACGTTCAAAGAATTACAAGCGATATAAAACGGAAGTACTCTGGGTAAATATCACAAGGAGCACATACAAACTCTGCAGCGAGAATTCTGACCTGCTCTAGTAGAAGAACTCACATTTCACCGATCCTTAAATCTCTTCACTGGCTGCCAGTTTCTTTGAGGATCAATTTTAAAATTCTGGTTCTTACTTTCAGATCTATTCGTGGTCAGGCTCCTCCTTACATCAGTGATCTGATCCAGCTTTACACCCCAGCTCAGGCTCTGAGGTCTGTGGATCAGAATCTACTGATGGTTCCTGAACCATTCCTAAGCTTTGGAACGATCTTCCTCTCCCTCTACTGACTCCTTCAAGAAACATCTTAAGATTTTTATTTGTGCTTGTCCCTGATTTTCTGTGACTATTCTGTTTGTCTTACGTGTCTTGGCCTTTTAAAATATATATTTTAACTGTATATTGTTTTTGATTATTAAAGCGCTTTGTGTCCCTGGTCTAGAAAGGCGCTTTACAAATAACCTTTACTTACTTTCTTACTAATACAGTCTACGGTTTTCCCTGGAGGCTTCAATACAAGATAATGTTTTCTCAGCGTCATAAAGTATTCTTGGAATTTCTCCTGCCATTAAAAGTTTATGATTCTGGAAAGTGATTAAGATTAGATCCTAGTCAAGATAAAATATATTCCTAAATCATTCCAGAGCTGTCCCAAAATGAGCTCTGTTAAGAGCAGGAAAGAGGACTTTTAAGAGTTTTATGAGTTCCTTAAGCAGAAAATACTAATAGACCAATTGAGATGTACAGTTGTGTTTCCTTGTTCTTTTCTTCTCCGTTACTGTTAACTTGTTCGTAGTAGATTAAAAGACCAACCAATACTGCTTCTTACATTTGAAACATTTGATCGGATCATTTTTAAGAATAGCTCACACACGGAGGCTTTGAATGAGATCTATGTTTTCCAGATTTGGTCAAAAATTGGTCATTATTTTCATCCTAAATACCTCCAGAATTACACAGAGCCAGTTTTCTAGGGTAGACTAAATTGTTTAGCTTATGGCCATCAAGCTTTACACCTACATCCCCAAAAGGCTATGTGACCCTGGTAAAGATCATCCAAACTCTGGGGAATTGAAAGTTAAAGACTGTAACGTGGCGTTTTTTTAATCTCTCCTGGTACAAAGTCTTGAAGTCTCTGATAATATTTTCCCAGCAATGCTCTCCTCAAAGAGAGAATGAATGAATGGATGGACCTGATAGTTCCTGAGATACAGTATCTCAATTCCTGATGATAAATAAATAAGACATTTAATAATAAACATATTAACAAAATGTAATGAATGTCAAAACAACAAGTACTAACTGATGAGTTTAGGGGCATAGATCTGCTGCTAATGGAATACAATTTTAAACCTTCTGGATTTGGATCTCTTGCTAACCAGGTAGCTAGATTAACTCATCAACTCTTTCTCGAAATATTTTCCCCAAATTTTCAAAATGAAGGAAAACAATTGTCCAGATTCTCGCCATTTTTAACTTGTAAAGCATCAAGATTTGGTGAAAAACCAACCCACGAACTCATACCAAAAACTGGCTTTATTTTTACAACCTGTTTCCTGCATGAACAATCCTGTGAACGTGTTGCTAATGAAATTGTAAAAAAAACATTTTTAGCATCTTTTTTAGGAGTTCTCTTAAATTCTGGGATTTGTATTAGTTCTATTTTCTATTATTTACATTCTGAATGAAATATTTGGATTTTATGTACACCTTTTTTAACCAATCGTCTGCTACCTTGAGCACTGAAGAAAAAACACCAGAAATTAAAGCTATAATATTATGATGGGGGGGGGGGGGGGTCCTCTGACTTTGGTAAGAAAGAACAGATGTTCAGTTTGTTTGTAAACACAAAGTATTAATATTAAATGCTTCCTCAAAATCCTCATAGCTTTTCAGATCTGACTTGAAACAAGATTTTGTTGAAAGTATGAACCGAAGGAAACCAGATGTTAATCTGTTCTAGTGTAAAACAATACTTACTGAGAATTTCAGCGGAAATCTAACTTGAAAATCTGGAGGCAAATTTCTCATGAGCAATCATAGGGTCGAACGTGTTTGGATACAATCCCAGACGTAAATTATAGATTAAGTTAGGTAGAATTTATTGATTCCTTAAATGTAATTAGATGTTGCCGCCAACTTTCTGTCATGTAAGTTATTTAACTTTTCAACACCTAATATTTTAACCCTTTCCCCCCATATATGTAGTTTTGAACACTCATGATTCACGTCAAATATTGCCCTGTCTATCTGTTAATATTTACAAATATACATGTGGTATGTGACAACCTAGGTTTTGTAGTTACAGTGCTCTGACACTAGGGGAGCTAAAAACATTTTCTGAATTCATATGTTCAGATTTCTTTGTGTAATTATTATTGTTAATTATTTGGGGGGGGGGGGGTTTAGTAACTAAAATGCTGACTCACCTCACAGTGTCCATATGCGTGGATTAATTTTCCGTGACGGGAGACTTAGGGTGGACCTTCGCAATAGTTGCTCGACATAGTGATGAGTCAGGATTCATCATGAAGGATTTCCTTTGTCTGGTATGGCTTTGAGTGTGGACTTACTTTACGGTAGCGCCATTTCTAGTTACTTGTCTTTCCTGTTGATGGTAAAACAAGTTATTCTCGCCAGAGACAAATAAAAAAAATCAGCTTTAATCGTTGGCAGAGCTGAGGGGACATTAGTTCGGTATTTAGTGGCAATTTATCGTTGATAAATACTCATCATGTCCACTATTATATATATTTTTTAAGCCGTTTTTCGTCTTGAAATTTGGCAACTACATTAAACATCTAGACTTTTACCTTAAAAAGAATTCATGAAACATTCAAACATAAGAGTTCTTCTTGTAGTATTTGTCTATAAAACTAGAATAAAAGTTAACTATGGAGAATTCATTTGTTCATTTCTTTGTCATTTCTTTTAATTCTTGTTTTAAAAAGATTCTCGTCTTAAAGCCGTAATACGTAGGATTGAAAGGGTTGTGTCTGTCTCCCCCTAGTGTCAGAAACTATAACTGTAGTGTCGTGGAAACTCCCGTTGCCACATTTTACATGTACCTTGGTTCAAAAAGCAAGATAACGGCTCTTGTTTCATCTTCCTGGTAATTCAAAAAAAAAAAAGAAGTCCTTCAGTATTTCACATAAAATCAAACGCTGCCGACCCACTTTGAAGTTTAAAGGTCACATGACACCGGCCCGACTAAGTTGTTTATTAAGAGCATCATTACATTTACAGAGGTTGATTGAGAACTTTGGTAAATTGTCCGTAGGTATGAGTGTGTGTGTGAATGGTCGTCTGTCTTTGTGTGTCCTGCGACAGACTGGCGTCCTGTCCAAGGTCTACCCTGCCTCTCGCCCTATGATACTGGGATAAGCTCCAGTCTCCCCGCGACCCCCGTAAGGGATAAAGCGGTAGAAAATAAATGAATGAATGAATGAATTCAATTTATATTTAAAAAGTTTGACTGCGTGAATCCTCATTACGGGAGGTAAAAAATAGATAAAAAATAATTTTAAATTATGGAGCCAAGCCAAATGTTTTTCTCTGTTTCTGGCTCCTGATTGGTCAAAACAAAAATGTTGGCAGAAAAAAGCAGACTATGAATTACTGAGGAATATTAAAATGTAGCCTGAAGCATTATTTCTCAAGAACTTGTAAATAAAAAGAACAGTTCAAAATCAGGTTACCAGGTTCCTTACAGATCACTACACCTGAATTTTAACAGAAGCGTGCGTGTGTGTGTGTGCGTTTGTGTGTGTGTGTGTGTGTGTGTGTGCGTGTGTGTGTGTGTGTGAGAGAGAGAGACGGGTGAGATAAGGACATGCATTTTCAGGAAGGGCAGCAATGAGCTCATATGTTGGCTATTCCCGGCTTAACCCAGCTGCAGCCGAGTGTGTGGGGGGTGTTTTCTTGCCCTTTGTAGGCCAGGATAATATAGCTACATGAAGTATGATAGGTAAAAAGTGAGGCGAGTGTACACAGAATAAAATAAAAAGAAATAAAAACTTAATTTAAGACTGGAAAAAAAAACACTGTCTCGAATTGATATAACAATTACAATCTGATTGAATTAAATAAATGAAGCCACAAAGTTGTTTTACCAGTGTAAAGAAAAAGAAGGTGACTACAAATTCCACATTATTAGTTGTAGACCACAATTCTCAGGAATGAACACCTCAATACACTCTAAACAAGAATCCTATCCGTGTCAGTAGCGTTAGTGTGAATTTCCCCAGAAGATACCTAAAGAAATGATTCACTTCCTCTTTCGCGATAACCAAACTGTTCTAGTGAACAAGCGGTTCACGCACGGCTGAATTATGTCCACAGATGTTCTTCTTGCTTAGTTTATTCTTTATGGGTCAGATGACTACTACGGGGGACACCCTGGACAGAATTCCAAATTGAATTTGTCGTTTCCTAAATCGACAGATGGAACCAGTTATTCTAGTAATAACTAGCTTAACTACAACGATTTCACAATAAAAAAAACACGAGGAAACCGTTTCATAGAAGACGAGAGAAAGACATTTACACGCAAGGAAAAGTCCTAAGAGGCACTCAAAGCAATGCTGGGGCAGACGAGGAAACACTGGTTACACACACTCCCCCTTACTGGAAGCGTTGGGCTTACCCAACATGTGTGTCACAACACCTGCAGTGAATAGTTGTGTTTGGCACGCCGAGGAGCTCGTAATGCTCAACTGGAGTTCTGTAAATAACTCACACATGACTAGTGGAAACAAGTTCACAGACGTTGGAATTTGACCCAAAAAGTATATTTTATACATGAGTTTTTTTTATTTATTTTTTTTATTAAATAAATATTGTTTGAAAACTGACACCAGAGATGTTCAATAGAAAACTAAAATATATATATTATACTTTTATTTCTCGAAAGCACCGATATAGTCCAAGTTAATCTCTAAATATCACGTTTTTAAAAATAAGTACAAACATAAACAAATGGCTTTGAAATGGTTATTGATTAATTGGTGTAACACTGGCATCTAGCGGTCAAAAGAAGAACAACACAGGTCAGCGAGACGGAAGAAGCTAAGGATCTTTTAAATGTTTAAATAATTAAGACTGAATCTCTAATAAAGTTTGAAAACTATATCAGCTGAATCACTGTTCAGTTATTAAATAATAATTACTGTATATTACTCACCTAATTGAAAAATACAAAATAATATGTCATTGTTTGTTATTGACTATATAGATATGAATCTAAAGACGGAATACTATTTATTTAACTCGTCTATTGAACTTCATACACAAAGCTAGATATAAGTAAAAAAAAATTAAAATAGTTTATTAAAGTTTAAATACAGAAACTTAGTCGCGATCATATTAAAATGTATAAATAATGATAAATAAAAGTAGTGTTTAGTCAAAATGGATAATGAAAATTGAAAAATGTTACATGTGAATTTAGTTTCCTAATTTAGAATTTTTACTATTATTGCGTCTTATTATATATATTATGGCGTCTCATTCCTGCCTCCTGCCACAGTATATATTTTTGTTATTAATGGCTGAAATGTGAATATAAAAAATGAAATACTGGCATAAATAAACGTCTAAAAATAATGGATGATTATTTCAGATTTTTTTTTATTTTAATGTATAAATAATTAATAGTAAAACACTGAGGTTTTCATTGGGAGTGACTGAAAAGTAGAAGATCAGAAATTAATAATGAATTATGAGGGGGAACGGGGAGAGGAATGTTGATCTATTTTATCAATAATTCATCAAATGTCCACACTTGCCTCAAGCAAGACATAAAAAATTCAATGTACAGGAGATAAAAAAAATTATGGAGTAAACAACAGGTGTATATATATCTATATATCTATATAGATATATAGATATATATATCTATAAATAGATATATATACTGTATATATTATAAAATAAAGCAACAAACGACTCTGAAAGATCTGAGGATAAGAGCCATTATCAGTGTAAAGTTCACAACAGGAAACGGTTTAATGTTCCTTCGCTAATTGTGTTTCTTTCATCGAGTTGACACAGAAGAACGTGATTATTTTCTTCAAACATAATCACTTCTGACTGTGAAGCTCATAACTGCTGATTATTTTTCATTAAACCTGGATTATTCTGGAGACAAATGTGCTTTCATTTCCCGCGTCCTAATTGAAGAAGCTAAGTGACATTGTACGAGTTAATTTCCTTTGTTTATTTTACTGTAACTGACTGTTTGCACCAGAGATTCATACAAGAGTGTTTGTGGCCTTTTATTTAACGCACTGGAAATAGGGATGAAGAGAGATAAAATATATGAAAATGAATTAATTATTATCTATGATTAATTGATCTAATTAATATATATCTTTAAATGTTACTTAAAATTTCTGAAAAATTCCATTAACTTCTATTTTTGTGGCAAAAGATTGATGTATGAAATAATTTACATTGTGTTGTATTTGGAAGTTTTTGCCTGCAATACTTAGTTTCCACCAGCAGGGCTGAACATTGTTGTCTTTTATAAATTACATTTTTTTCCGAATTTAGTACTGAATAAAAACGTGGATTATTACATAGATATGTCGAGGGAAATAAAGATTAATGTGTTGCTCAATGAATAATGTTATTTTTGTGTTAATCAATATATGAAAAGTACATATACGAGCACATGCAGGACCAGTAGATTATCAGTACACAAATATGTACACTTGGAATTGAAATGTTTTAATTTAACAAATAAAAACAACAATACAGGAAGAAAAAATGCTTTACTTAATAATTGTAAACAATAATGTACACAACAAAAATGGATTCAGACCTAACAAGTGTAGTAAACATCTATTTATGTACAGTATTAATATCAATAATCAATAAAACAAATGCTTTTATTGATTATTCCACAAATACATTGATTGATAAAGGTTTTTACAAACGTGGATAATATCGATATGGATACTTTTCTTTTATATCAATGGAGTAACACTGGGGTGTGTGTGTCGGGCGACTGCATCTCTGAGATGAACAAATGACCTCTCGATCAAGTCTTCTTGTTTAAATAAACGACTCCACTTGACCTCATTAACCTCTCACACGCTGAGGCGACGACCGCTTTGCTCGTGGTGTTGGGATCCGCGCCGCGGTGATAAGATTGTATTACGCCATGACAGGGACAATTTATCACTGTCTGCTGGAATTATCCAAGTGAGACGAGCCCAGAAAATAAAGCTTTTTTTTCTTCTTCTTTTCATTCAGAGAGATGCTGCTGACTAACTGGAAACAGCTGAACATTTTCCTATTGATATAACTCCCATAATGCAATGTGCCACAAGTCTGTTTCATGATGTTGACATGAAATGCATGATTGTTGGTTATTATAGCCCTTAGATCTTTAAATCCAACATTAACACCGGGTTCTCCTGTTGTTTTTTATGGACAGAAATGTGGCGGCCATGTTTGTTTTGTTGCAGGAGAGTGTTTTGCTACATTGTATATTGCAATATATATATTTTAAATTTTATTTTAGGATTAAAATTCATGAAAATAAGAGCAGAGGAACTAACCTAAACTTACCCAGAGTAGCTAGACAAATAAATACATTAAAAATTAATGCAAAAAAGTGGAACTTTTAGATGATATTTAAGATATTCCACAAATGGTGGAGCTATTTGTCATTGAATTCATCAGTGAAAATAAAAGAACCTCTCGCCTCTCTCACCTTTCTAGCCCGAGTGATTAAAAAGAACACATGTAAACATGTCTTGAAACATGATGATTTTGTTCACGAAAGTGCGAACACGCTAATAAAGTGTTAATTGCACGTAATCATTATATGAATTATTTTGTTGGTGTCGACTAGGGGTTGGGATTATTTTTATAGTAATCCGTTCCTTTTTAAAGTTATAGACAAAAATGTTTGTTCATTTTAATGTAGTGACCAGTTTTTTTTTACCTGCCTCTTAAAACAAAATACATTTAAAATATTTTACATCCAGGATCATCCACGTAGTTCCTTTAACTGTTTTGGCAATGCCTTATGGGACGATTTTTGAGTTAGATTAGATAGACTTTTTTTTTATTCCCCAGGAGATCTCCTTTATGAAATTGGGTTTCGAGTTCACAGCAGACGATAGTGTCTTAAAAACAAGAACGAAGTGCAAATAAAAGAATAAAGTGCAAGGGATGACAAAGTGCAAACATCAAGAACATAGATCAAAGGGAAGAAAAGGAAGAATACATTTATATAATGTTTAATTATGATCTTGACACCGCTGAATGGGAAAAAACTGTTATAGCGCCTTCTACTGATTCATTGAGTTTGAGCTGAAAGACCAGCATGTTACTCTTCGATGTGGACATTTTAGATTAGAGGTTTGAGAAGTCTGTGGGATTGTTGGTTTAGCCTTTAACAAATGCAACAAATGTTCTGATATCATGAAAACGTTCCGGATCTAAACATAAACAGCAGGTTTGGCATTCACTGTGAGGGGTCGGCTACACTTGGATCGTAGTTACAAATACCTGTTTGACAGCAGCCTGTCATAAAAATGAATTGTGAACGTGAAACCATGTGATTTTATTGCTTCTTAACTCTCCTTTCTCATGCATTTAAACGACTCTTCCATTCATTGTTTTATCCCTTTTGATCTGCAACAGCAGGCCATCCATCCCCCTCCCCCCCCCCTTCGACAAACAAATGATGATGACATCTGTGGCATCTTCAATTTGGCGGACGACCCTATTATTGCTGGTGCCGGCTGTGCTTGCCGTGTCTTTGATTACCTCTTTGACTGGCTTCTAGGTCAGAGGAGCGGCACAGTGGTCTCTCCAGAGATCCAGACCCCCTTTAGGTTTATGAGACCGCTCAGTCAGGGAGCGTCACGTCCCCCTTCAGCCTCTGCCAGCGGGCAAAATGAGTCCAGAAACTGGGAAAATATCAACTGCATCCTTCGTTATGTAATCCACGGGAACAATTACGTAGTCCATTTACTTCAACCGAAAGCCAAGCTTAGCTAGATGTGGCATTTGAATTATTTTACGAGGAATTTTCAATGATAAAAGTGTATAAATGTACACATTATTTCAGCCCACGACATGGACATTGCTTGACTGCTTGACATTAATTTTTTAATGAATGACAAAACAGAAGTTTTATAGTAAAAGCTTTTTTTTGTGAACAACATAGGCACAGAAAAAATAAATGAATTTACAAAATTGCAGTTTTACTATTTCAACATTAGAGGGAGACAGAATCATTTATTAGAAACAACAGATAAGGCCTTTAAGACTATAGTCTGTATCTATGGATCCTGTTGATATGAAGATAAAAGACTTGCTATATCTCACCTGATGATATTTTTACATGTTATACAGAGTCAGAGAGGCAACATTATTTTTTTCTAAAATCTGTAAAAGCAAAAATATTCTATATAAGACATTAGTCATGTTGCGTGTTTCAATAATAAAATATTAACATTTAAAATAAAGTCCAAGTCAAAGACTGCATTTTTTTTTACCCAAAAACTGATTGAGATTGATAGAGATAGTGTCAATACAAGCTCTGTTATGCCCATAAATCCTCACTTTAATCGAAGTGTCTTTTATCTGCCAACTGTCTGATGTTTATCTTGACATTTAATAATCTTGTCTTGCTATAAATTGGCTTCTTGTAGGAATTTGGCAACACTAAAGAAAATTCACACCTTGAGAAACACGTTAATGCTGCTTTTTGCTTCTGGCAAAAATGGGGGATGTTGTTGTGGAAGCAATGCCAGTCCATTGAATTGTATTGTATAAGGAAGTGGTTAGAAAGTATAACTGATGGTGGTGCAGAGGACAGTTTGTTAACAGTTTTTTAAAATAATTTGGGTTATTGTGTATGAAGAATGTTATAGTATAATTAAAATGTGTTTTCATTTGTATCTAAAGAAGGAGCAAAATTAGCTGTCAAAGTGCTAATTTTCCACATGTAATTAATATTGTCTGAGTTAATATAAGACTATTTTCAGCTGATTATTTCAATGGTAAAGGCAGGGAAATGTACTGGAAAAAGAGCATCACCTAGAATATTTTTAACCAGCTGCCACTGCATGTGACCTTATCCGTTGCCATGTAGACGATAACTGCATTCGACACAAAATGTCTCTGACTACTTGTAAGTACTCTTATACGACTTGCTGTCCACATAATTACTTTGCAGGTCCTTATTTTGCCCCCAGGCCTCATGTAAATGTGACAATCACAAGGCGGGGACTCTTATTTTAAATGTATTCTCATGTGTGACCACTAGTGGCGTGTACCTTTGATTCATCAAATAAGAAGCACCAACATTGAGCATCCGAATGTGTTGTTTTAGTTCCAAACCTTCAACTCAAGTTACCATCTTTTATGAGTTGTGCTCCTTTTATGGAGACTATTTCTTTAATTAACTGCGACCCTGTGTAATTTTAACAAACGTTTACACCATCTCTGTTTATTTCACGTCACCCGAAAGCATCGTTAAAAGATACGTATTTGTAAGCAGGATTAAGGCTTCATCAGCATTTTTCTAACAACGAAATTAATGGCACTAATATGTCAATATCCTGCGAGGATAATGGTGCAGCCTGCCACATCTTTCACTCTTAAGAGTTGACACATGAGAATAGAATGCCCACATAACAACATATCGGATACAGGAAATGAAAAGAAAGTGATATATTGTTATTATTTTATTCTGAACGTGTAATTTCTGCACCAGAGGTGTAAAGTCTGTACTTGGTATTTGTACACACTGTACAGTTGACACACTCACACACCTCTCTTAACCATTTGTTCTTCCACCTCCAAACATCTGATGCTTGCAAAATTCAAACGTATTTGAATCGACTGGTTCTTGCCGCCGTCATCTAATTACGACAAACCCACGTAAGAGAGTGATTTAAGAAGCGATTTTCCAGCCAGAGCAAGGCAGTAAAAATGTTGCTTCTATAAATTCTAAAGACCTCAGTCCAAGTCAAAATGACTGCGCTCCGTCGAGGGGGCCAGGCCGTAACCCCAAGAGCGATGGCTTTGCCGAGAACTTCGCGGCTGAGGAAGATTGAATAATTTCTCCTAATAAAAGTTTAACGGGTTTGATATATAGGAGAAGCGAGACGGAGCGAATTTGCTGTTGCTACTTTTCTCGCAAGAAGTCTTTCACTTGAAAAGGCTGAGCGAGCACGAGGTCGGGAGTACACGTAAAGGTCAAAAGATATGGCTTCACAAATCATAACCTTGTACTGTCGCCGCTGGGAATACTACAATGGTCTGTTACCCCTGCCTCTCTCCCTAGAGAGCTGGGATAATTACGTGACTGAATCCGTTCCGAAGACACAGACAAAAATGCATGTCCATGCTTTTGTAGCGACCAACGCTCACTTGTATTTGTCTTTATCTTCGTCCAAAACGATACTTAAAACATACTACTACTAGTTAAGTCCATCTTGTATTGAAGCCTCGACATAAAGTTAAACAAGTCTATATTTTAAGCTAGTGTGTAGCTGAAGCTAAAATGCTAACGTGCTTCTTTTGCTCAAGATTCTAGTGTCTACTTCTGTTGACGTAGCATGTTAGCCTTTTAGTTGCTGCTACAAACAAGTGTATTTACATATAAGGTAAACCAAATATTTTCTATCTCATTAGTAGAAAATTAGTGAACATTTTAGCTGACTATCCCTTTAAGGGAAATAACCAAAAATAACAAATTAATTAAACTTTTTTTTTTATTATTATTTATTTAGTTGAACATACAGGACAAGAACAAACAAGACCGTACAATGAACAACAGTCTAACCAGAAGAGCGTCCATGTTGGTTTCTCAATAGCTTGCGTGTACAAACATATTACAACGGGAACAAAACAGAGGCCGCTGGGGTGGTGTTGTGATCATTGTTACACATTCCAGATCAAGCAAACTACTGGAATTGTGGCCTTTTTTGTGTATTTCTCTTTCAAAACAAACCATTTCCAGTGTCCATCAGATACATTCTTTGTTTGTTTATTTCAGATTGGAATAAAGCAAGTTGCAATTACATTCAATAGCTTCAGTACTGAAATGAGTTTGGACATCAATGCGATTCATTCCCAAACTTGTTTATCTCCAAAGGTTAAGTGTTATTCCAGTGCATTAGTGGTCATGAATAGTCCTCTTCAGAAATCCGTACATTGCTTTGAATCTATTCCAAGGCCACTTACATGTACTCCCAGCCATGCTAGTAGTACCACTATGTAACTAGGAAATTAAACTTCTCCAGAGACCCTGGTTGTAGTGGAAACGTATCACAGTAAGGAGACTCATCATAGAAACCACTTGATAGACTTTGATGTAATCCATGGCCACTTTTTGAAAGGATTTTACCTTAGTTGAAAAAGAAAATCCAATTGCCGTCCGTAATCGTTCACGAAGATCCCATCAGTGGGTCCTTTTGTGTATTTATAGCCACTTACTCAGAATAGAACCTTGGTTTGTTAAAGTGATAAAACACCCACAATTCAATTTTCACGTCGACTAAGGGTTGAGAAATCCATGTATTGTGTGAAGAAAAAGGTATGTCCTGATAGGCGCTCACTTTTCTTGGTCCTCTTCGTCCAAAAAGACAAACTAAAAAACATCAAAATACCTCCATAATGCTTTTCTTTGATGTACCTCTTGCTTTGAATCCCTGACATGACAAATTGTTGACAAAAATGAAAACGAGTCTATATTTTTTAAGCAGAATATCCGCTTTACCCTCTGACACTGGGGGTTTCCACCACAAACAGGCTTAAAATGTAAACCAATTTCAATTTCTGATGTCCAGGTTTCAATACAAGATGGACATCACACGTGAGCAGTTTGCAGGTATTTTGGTGTTTTTAAGTGTCTTTTTAGGACGAGGAAGACGATAAAAATGTAGCCCTGGTTGCGATCGTCATATGGACGTACACTTCTGTCTGCAACTTTAAAAAGACACGGATTAATAAAGATTATTACAACCCTTTTGTTGTCTACATGAGGGTGAGTAGAAAATGAGGGAAATTTGGGTGAACTATTACTTAAACAGCAGTTTATTACATTCCCCCCCCAAAAAAAAATCAACATCTAGCATGAGGCTGAATTCAAGGACAACACAGTTAAGATAGACCCTAAGTGTGGAGAGTGAAGCTTAGCGTGAGAACACGCAACATCTTTTTTGCTATAATTGCAGTCTTGAAGAACCAGTTAATAGATTGGTAGTTTATAAATAAGCTGCACTCACGCTGAGCTATTATGTCCAATCTGATGCTAAACCTGAAAAGAAGCTTTTTTTAAACAACAAAATATCGACAACAATTTAAAGACAACTGCCCCCGGCAACATATTTAGTGGAAATCTTGGCACCTATGGTAGAAAGTGAAGATCATTCCTGAAGGTTTGTGCTTTATTACATCGGCGTTCTTAAGAAGCAATTAAAAGAACAAGTTGGTATATAAACAACTAAAATGTTTTTGAGTGACAGAAGAAATTGTCATTTATTCTGGAAACATAAATAACAAAAACAAAAAGAACCATTAGCAATTGCTTCCCCTAAGTACCTGGGATAAGCTCCAGCCGGTCTTGTTATAACTATTTTTAGTTTTTTGAAGGTCATTAGATGTAATACTCACATCACTGTGAAGCAGGATTGGTACAATTTTCATCCAGTCTTGTTTATCTCTGAGGCTAAACATTTTCAACGCCCACACATGCTTCCAGCGATGCTAGTGCTATATGCTAGGAAGGTTTTTACCTTGATAGTTGTTGCTCGATTGGTATGAAAACCAAGTACCAACAACATTACTTCATTCCATTATTTTTCTTAAAAAGGCAAAAAGAGCGGGAAAAAATTATTCAATGTTATTAAGCAAATTGCCTTTAGCATTAGCATGGAGTCAACATTTAACATCGAAAGAAGCTATGTGTCAAATAATTATAATAAACTTGTTTTTGCTAATTAAACCCACAATTAAAAGCAAAATCTTTACGACTATGTATTCAGAAGTTCTATCTCATGTATGGTAGAAACGTTAGCATCTTGTTAATTCCATATTTGGGCGGGAAAGAGAGAATTGCTAATCTCTTGTCCTTCTTTCTCTGATTGAGTAAATCTAGTATCGATACAAGATTTTTTTTTTTTTTACAGATGATGTAGTTCTATTCTTGGAGAATGTATTTAAAAGAAAAAACATTCTGATGATTCTGATTATTTTTTGGGAACTTGCAGTTGAATTTTAGCTTTCTCACTGACAAAAACAGAAACGTATAACTCGCAATATTTTTGTGCCGTTTTCTCCCTCAAACTCAATTTCCAGTTTATCTAGAAAAAGCATTAGTGGAAGGAAATGAATGAATAATGCGCTCTGGGCTTCTGAATTGCAATTTTCCTTGCTTGTTCGGCACATAAATGAGGGAGAGAGAAGCTTTTGATGGTGTAAATTAATTTGAATGCACTAGAATTTGGCTGGTTAAGACTCGCACTAGGAATCCGAACCGGCTTAAAACATGGCCACAGAAACCCCAGAGTCCAGACGGCCCTTCTTCAGGGTGATCCGGGCGGCCATCATGAGCAGCAGACCCACCGACACCTCCAGGCTGTAGGAGAGCCACGCCAGGGCGAAGGACCAGCCGAACGACACCTTCACGAAGACCAGGCTCTCCGGCGGAACCATGCGCTCAAACTCCTCCATGGCCAGATGGGAGTACCTGATGTAGATGCTGACCCCCATCAGTGTCAAGAGACCTGGCGAGGAGAGAAAACGCATGATGGAACATTCCATGTCGACACTTGGAAAAGAAAATATCTGAGAAAAATATGACTTATTTATTTCAGATTTTCATTTTCACACATTTAATACATAGGCACACTTTCTAATTTACTCTAAATTAGCCACTAAATCACGTGGTCGCCCTGTCTGCGCTCTCTTCTTCGCCTCCTAATACTCTAGATCAGGGGTCACCAACCTGATGCCCGTGGGAACCCGATCGCCCGTTGGCTCCTTCTCAGTTGCCTGTGGGACTTGTTCTAAAAATAGCAAGTTGCCCTTGTGGTTCGCAAAAAAACCTCCAAAACATACTGGAGTCAATCTATCAGTTGTTAAGTTGATGAGCCGCACTTTAATTTAGAAATTTCTCGCTAAACTGGGCAATGAATTCCCCCAAACGCCGTTAAAAAAAGGATGTAATAAACATCCGGCTTTCAAATTAAGAGAATCAGCGCAACTGTCTTCATTATCGCTGTGATTCTCTGAAATGAAAATGTTTTAAATGCACGTTTGTCCATCTTTTTTATCATTCATTAGATCATTTTTGCCATATCGATTGAATGATTAAAACGATCTCACCCAACAAATAGGATTTCAATTTTTCGAGATCACGCAATACTTTTTTTTTCCGAGATCTCGCAATACTTTCCGCAATATATATTCTTTCTTCCATGTCCCCTGAGCACGAGCCATTTGGTAATCTTGAGGCTTCCTTCTCGGTCTCCCAAGTGTGTTTCGTGATATAGATGAGAAGGGTCTCTGACTTGTTAACCCTCATGTCTCTTACCGGCTCCCTGTCTTGTATCGACAGTCGCCTGGCTCGACCTCGCCTCAGGCCATGTATCGATCTTCCGTGTAACAATCTTGGACTGATTGAAGTGACTGCCTGGTGAAGTGTATCCATGTATATAGACTCAGGCACAACAGCGGTTCTACTCTCTCGTGTCATTTCCGAACAAAGCAACATCATAAAGTCAAGACTGGCATTAAAAGGTGGTTGAAGATGCTACAAATGTTGGAGGTTTGGATGTATTTATTTATATTAATCTTCTTCGATTAAAATTATTTGAGTATTTTAACCAACCCCTCGAAATCTTTGGATCATCACATCTCTATCAAAACAACGCACAAACCTCTATAATACATAGTTAAAAAATAACTGAAAGGAATAATCATTATTTAGGCTCAACAACCTTCTTGCTGTGAGGCGACCACGCTATATTCTTTTGAATTAAAAGTACATTTGAAAAAAATCCCAATGTGTATTAGCAACAATCTGGCGATTCGATATGTACCACGATACGATGTATATTGCGATGCATTGCGACACTTTACGAACTAACTTTTATTAATAATATATTGGAGTTTTTATCGTAATAATTTATTGATACGTATCGCACAGAAAACAAAAATCTAAATCCGTTCATTTTCAGAGAACTTTACTTGCAAGGCAAGGAGAAATGGTGATAATTTCGACGTAGAAGAGGACTTCTTAGCATTTTATTTATGCTATAGTTATCTGAATAACTCTTAATATGTTATGTTAACATACCAGGCACGTTCTCAGTTGTGTCATGTAACGTAAGCATATACCGTACAATTATTCAGCCTGTTGTTGCCTCTATTCTATTTTTATTTTAAATTGCCTTTCAACATGACATGTCTGTTCTTGGTGTTGGATTTTATCGAATAAATTTCCCCAAAAAATGCGACTTATACTCCAGTGCGACTTATATATGGTATTTATGCTATATTACAGTTGTGTAAGCTGTTACACGATCACTACCATATGTGCATCTGCTTATTAGAAATGGTGTCATTTGGTTAGTTCCTCGATAACCACTAGATATCTGGAGGAATTGTGTTCTCTTATCTGCTTCTAGCTAAGAGCAGTTCGGTAACTAAGATAATACATTCTATCTCAGTCATTTTCCATCAGCTTTTGCTAAAATAAAACCCGTAACCGTGTAGAATTGGGATATGAATCTTTTATCTTATTACATCGTCACCGCTTGCAACCGTATTCCCGGACGGTTCATGTTAGGATTTAATGTAAAAAAAAGCACCTGCTGAGATTTTTAATACGAACCCGTGTGATTCAAACTACTTCTCAGACTGAAGGAGGACGCCGAGTCAGCCGGTATTCCCGTTTTATCACGGCTCCGCTCAGCTCTTCAGAAATGTCCAATCATTTTGAAGCTCCTACAAGTCGCTCCTCACCACTGGGAACGCTACAAAGATCAGCTGAAATGTCATATTAAAATGTTTTTTTTACTGTTTTTGAATCAGGCCTCAGACTAGTTACCGTGCAATTAAGAGCCAGAACTGATTATGAGAGTAAAAAAAAGATGATGATGATGATGATGACGACTGTACTCATCAAGCTGTCGAAGTTTATCCCGTCACTCACGTCTGAAGTGGGGTTCGAATGCGCAGTCCAGACAGCCGTCGACGGGAATATCGTAGTTTGAAACTGGATTGGCAAGAAAATTGCTACAATTTGTCCAGAGTAGGCTTCTTCTCAGGGACTGCTTTTGATCACAGGTTTTCCAAACCGAGATCAAAGATGGCTGCCAGGTGAAAATAGGGTCGAGCCAGTCGATGTACACGACAGTTTGGATATGGTTCAACACTTTGTATCTCAATCTTGTTACAATTTTTTATATTCTTAGTCAGTGCTAAAGAGCCACAAACAATACATTTTATGCTTGCACCTGTCAAGGTGACCCAGAGGCCCGAAAGCAAATGTCTGTGGTATCCCTTTTGTTGTCTCTGGGTCAAGGTGACCCGAAGGCCAGGAAAACAAATATTTGTGGTATCCCTTGTGTTGTCTCTGGGTCAAGGTGACCCGGAGGCACAAAAGCAAATGTCTGTGGTATCCCTTGTGTTGTCTCTGGGTCAAGGTGACCCGAAGGCCAGGAAAACAAATATTTGTGGTATCCCTTGTGTTGTCTCTGGGTCAAGGTGACCCGGAGGCCCAAAAGCAAATGTCTGTGGTATCCCTTGTGTTGTCTCTGGGTCAAGGTGACTCGGAGGCCCGAAAAACAGATGTGTTTGAGGTATCCCTCTTTTACCTTGACCCAGAGACAACACAAGGGATCCCACAAACATTTTGCTTTCGGGCCTCCGGCCATACGGGTCACCTTGACCCAGATGCAACACAAGGGTTCAGAAAGTAACAAAAATGATCGATATATATACTGAGAATAACAAGAAGAGTGTTGTCAAAGTAATATGATGCCTCCAAAATAAAAATAAAATCATGCAATTGGGCTCATACTTCCTGTTGCATCTACTGAAAAAAAAACCTTTTGGCTCGATGTTTATATATATTGCTTTATATTGAGCTACTACGTCTCTTGTTCTTTTCTTAATACTTCTGAAAATACTACCATTTAACTACTTCATCACAAGTGCGGCTGGATCACTCTCACTACTCGGATTTAGTCCTGCTATTATTATTTATTCCGGTTCTTCAGAATAACTCTCTCTGGGATCAATATTGGGCTTACTGTTTGCTTCTGGATGTATTTTGGTATGTTAGTCATCACTACTTGGGAAATAGGCTTTTACCGAGTAAGTACTCTTATTCTGGTTTTGAGTGACTAGTCTTTCCTTTAAGCTATTACAGCCCATTTCCAGTTCACCATCTATTTTAGACGAACATGAACTGAACATAGTTTATTGAGTTCTGTGTGAACTCGTTCCTTCTGGTGTCTGTTAACGTCACACACTCTCCATCTTCATCCAGTGGGTTCCCAGAATCCTACAGCGACTAAAAGAGAAACTAACTGTAAACGGGTCTTGATCTATGTCAGGAGAACTCTATCTTGAACACCAGCCGCGCATAAACGCTTATGTCATCAAAACCAAGAGCTGCAGCTGAGTCTGTGAAATGAAAACATGAATTTAAACTGGATTAACAGTTTATATTCGTTAATTTAAACATTTCTGACATGGATCACTTACTTTAATTGATTGCAGACGAGCTCCGATGAAAAGGTTTATATTTTCCATACCGGATTATTAACGCAAATACTTTGTTTACAGAGACGATCAGGGGCTTATTTGAAACATCTTAAAATGGAGTTTAACAAGAATCAAAGTTTAAATCAGTAACTTAAAGCGCTGAGTAGTGATGATGATAAAGATGGTCTGAGCTTCATATGAATGTGTGGCACAGCTGCGCAGATTTTTATTTCATTTTAATAAATAAAAGCGTTTTGTTCACAAATGAACAAATCATGTGACGGTGTATTCATATCAGTGTGTTTTTCAAGGAGATGGCTCTGATCACGTGATCCGATTTGAAGAGAACCTTCTGCTGCTTTCATCAGACGCGGATCATTTTGTTATATTAAAATAAAAACATTTTTTCTGAATAGTGTGAAATAGCAGATTCAAATATTCAGTATAAAACGACGATGTTGTCTTAATAAATAAAGATCATCCGTTTGGTGAACGAGAAGATATTTATAAGTTTGGGAATAATGAAATATCTACTCGTGTAACTACAAAAACGTGTTAATTTCTGATTAATATTGATCGTTAGTGTGTGTATGACGTGCATCTGATCAGCTGATCCGTACGTACGCGACCTACAAATGTGTCCTTATTGATACATATGGACTTTGAATTGGAAAAGTAGGTCCGCACGTTTTTTGTCCGTATGACCCCATAGTACATGAGGCCCCTAGCTTGTTCTTTAGGGTTCAAAACGGGAACATAAACACTTCAGTTTTCAGGAATTTCTATATGCCCAATTTAATGTAAGAGCCTCTTCTTTTATTGTATTTAATTAATCTTATTTTGTGTTTATCTATTTCCTGTATTTTATTATATACAGTATTTGACGACAAAACGTACAATTCCTGGGTTGTTTTAACAAAACTGACAATAACTGTAAAACGGTTCCTTATAGGACAATGAAATGTGAGGAATATGTTCAATGTAAAAAATAATTTCTGCCTTTTCTGTAAATCAGTTTGTCGCAACATATCAAAAAAAATAACTATAACAATTGAAAAAATATTATTGAAGCTGTGAATCTTTGAAAATGATCAACTATGAACTGACAACAACATTTTAAAACTAATGAACTGAACTTGCATTAGAAAGTGAACTTTCCCAACACTGCCCAAATCTGTGGACAAATGACAATTTTACTTCCTTTCCTTTTGCCTTATAAACCAAACTGTCCTGATTTGATTCACATTTAGTTTGACAAACACTTGCAACACTGAACAATGTATCACCTGTTAAAGCCTTTAATCCAGGACTAAATGTTACAAAGTACGAGAAAACCGTCTGTAAACTCTGGGTGGTCGGTGGGTACAGTTCTGAGAACCAACTGCTTCCTGAAGACTAAAATGTAACTCGTGCAACAGTTTCTATCTTTAGGCAATTACTCTCTGCGGGGCGAAGAAACTGATGCTTCTCCAGTGTGTTAAGACACTCCAGCTAATGAGAAGGTTTGTTTAGACTCTCACAGTTAACTGATCTAAGCAGAAAAAAGGAGGAAACGCTCGGCTCCTCTGTGAGATCAAGAGACGTTAGGGTGTTACAGTCAATAACCTGCTAATAAGATTTACCCCGTTTAAATCACATCACCCTCTACCACCTCTTGACAGACTTCACCTCCCGGCATTTTCTGCAACCGTGATTCTTTTTTTCCTGAGAAACCCACAGACCTCCACACATAAGAGTTGACGGACAGAAAAATGTCTTACTCTCGCCTTCTTTTGTTGACAGGATGGAATGTGGCCCCGAGGCATTAAAAAAGAAAGTTTTTTGTCCTGGACTTACTGGAGAAGAGGAAATAGCAAGCTGTTCCGGCCAATAGCTTCGGGCTGCAGGCCAACGAGCTCACCAGACCGAAAATCCATCCAAACACCAGCATCACCAGACTGAGGGGCAACACGATGACCACCACTTTGTGTAAGCCTGAAAACACACACTTCAGTCAATCAATTATTTCAATTTGTTATCATTCATCAATTATAAATATTCTTTAAAAGATTAATCATTGAAAAAAAAGCATGCATTTTAATTCAAAAAACACTTATTGAATAAATAAATTGATTTGAATTACATCATGAGATGCAACAAACTCAAGATAATTATGTTTTATAATGTTATGGGGATTTTTTGTAGCAAAAATATATTCAGCAAAAACTATTTAATCTGCAGCAAATATGCTTTTTTTCAAGTTTTTTTTTCAGACACAACATACTTACTGTGTGTGTAAAACTGTGTGAGAAACTAGACATATTATGTTAAACTGAACATGCTAAACGTAGCATTTAGCATGTCCATTCTTGGGGGGATTGCGCCGACAACTTGAGGCAGCACACCGAGGAAATCTCCTAAATTTTGTGTAAAACTGAGTGAGAAACAAGATCGATTTACGTAAAATGTTAAGTTGACTATGCTAAACGTAGCATTTAGCAATGTTGTGTCTCAAATCGCACACTTTTCCAAATGCTTGACAGTACACTGTAAGACAGTGCACTTACTTGTGTACTGTCTCAAATTAAACACACGTCGCTACAAACTTATAGAAAATGACTCGACAGCTTCTTCTCTTACTACTTTTTAACGCCGATTTTAACCGGCTGTTTGAACCCTGTCGCTGACACAATTTTCTCCAATTGGATATTAAGATGTTTTATTATTGTTGTTGTGTTGTTTTGTGGTGGAATGAGTGTTTTCTCGAGACATTTACGCCATTATCTGCTACGAAGTAGTGACGTATCTTCCGTTTAGCGACGTAGCTCTAGACGTAGCGTTATCTACATCACTCAATTTTGTGTAAGTGCAGAAATGCACATTCTGAAACACCCCATGTCCGTTTCTTTTTTTCTTCCCTTCCAAACGTTTCCCTTCTACCAACTTTCAGCAGCACACAACGGAATCTTCTAAATTTGCTACAAATCCAAGTCATGAAAACAACCATTTCGTTCTCAAAAATTCTCTGCATTGTCTCTTTTTATAATTTATTTAGCATATTTTTAGTCACCTTTTGAAGTCTCCATCTGACTGTTTTAAATAATAAAAAAATCAACCCTGATTTGACATTATCATGGCAACAGTTAGCTACAAGAAAATAATCTCAGGTCAAATTGCTTGACTGCACTTTTTGTGCGTCCATAGACGTCCAGTGAACCGACATCACAGGCAGCGACTGCCCAGTAACTGCATAATACATCTTAAAATGTTTTAAATTGTTCAGAAATGCCGACCAAAAACATTATTCATGAATTGTAAGCAGGTGATTTTAAGAGTCCCCATTGTGAGGAGAACAAAACCGGGCCTTGGCTACAGATGTTTTGAGGGTTGATTGATAGAATTCCAATCCAAAGCTTCACCATCCCTCGACCCTTCTATTCCTATTGAAACACACTTGATTCTCTGGCTAATGCGCGATAACAAGTGAATCATTTGTTTAGAGGCTCAGAAGACAAAACAATAATGTAACACTGAAGAGGTAACAGCAGGAAGGCTCTCTTGAAAATACCCATCAAGCTCGGCCGCTTTTGATTTTGCTTGTTTGTCGTGAGGTCTTTGTTTCGAAGCAGTTCTGGGTGATAAAAAGAGAAAACAGATGCTAGAATATCTGTTGTATAACTCACTCAGATGCACGGCAGGAGGTGAGAAGAGTGTGGATTGAATTCTGATTCAAATTATTTACCGTGAATCACATAGTTAACACCAAATTTCTGTCTGTTTTTCTTTTTTTTTTGATGATTTTTTTGATGTAAGGGAACATGTCTCAACAGACTTTCTTTTATTCATATTTTCATATTAATTCACACATTTTTTTAATTGTAATAGAAATTTGTTTGAAAAAACTGAAAATGTTGTTTGAAAAACTGAAATTGTAGTTTAAAATGGAAAACTAATGAAACTAAAGTGTCACTAACTGGACTGAGCCAATGAGATCACCACCTGCATGGAAAGTATTTTTACTTGTGTTTTGTGGTGTTTTTTTTTGTCTTTGACGATTTATTATTAGAACAACAAAAGCTGACAATGATTTAAAAAGATTCTTTCATTGTTGCAGTGCATTATGGGATGTGTATTTTGAATAGTTGGAGCGTTGTATTGTCGAAAAAATACAATTTCAGGAAATGTTGATTACAGACCGAGGAAGCTAAGATTACATTATGGTGGTGTTCCAGAGTACCGTCTGGAACCAAACATTTTTTGAAGAATTCATCACTCTCTTTTCTTTATTTTGAGTGTGTTGCTTAAGCAAGTTCCAGAACAATCATGCTTCCTATGATACCTCATCAAAACTGTGACTCTGGTTATTGCTCCTGCTGATAAGGTTCCAGGGTTGAGTCAGTACTTGGGTGACTTAGTCCAGTCTGTCAAACTGAGCCTGAGAAACCTGGGTGTTGTATTTGACAAAGACATGTCTTTAGTTCAACACTGCAGAAAACTGACCAGAAACGATCTGGAGCCTGTAATCCATGTGTTTGTATCTTCTCGATTAGACTATTGTAACAGTTTGTTTTCGTGTCTAAACATCTAAACAAGAAGAATCTGTCTCGCCTGCAGTTAATACCAAACACTGCAGGGAGAATTCTGACCTGCTCTAGAAGAAGAACTCACATTTCCCTGATCCTTTAATGTCTTCACTGGCTTCCAGTTTCTTTCAGGATCAACTTTAAAATTCTGGTTCTTACTTTCAGATCTATTCATGGTCAGGCTCCTCCTTACATCAGTGATCTGATCCAGCCTTACACCCCAGCTCGGGCTCTGAGGTCTGTGGATCAGATGCTACTGATGGTTCCTGAACACGGTTCTGGACCAGAGGAGAGAAATCCTTCCAGACTGTTGCTCCTAAGCTTTGGAACGATTTTCTTCTGTGTTTGATGATCTACTGACTCCTTCAAAATCATCTTAAGACATTTTTATTTGTGCTTTTCCCTGATTTTCTGGGACCCCTGTGTATGTGTCTTGACCTTTTAAGTATATATTTTAACTGTGTATTGTTTTTGATCATTCAAGCGCTTTGTGACCCTGGTCTAGAAAAGTACTACAAATAACCTTTACTTACTTACTGACTTAGAGCTTGACAATGTATTGGAATCATTGATATTGAAAATGCTAAAAAAGAGAATCTTATAATGTTAATTAAATAAATAATACTAGGTGGACATGAGCTGCTTGAAGGAGGTCTTCCCTCTCCCGCTTTCAATTTATTTTTTATTTTGTAGAATACAGTATATCCATCGCCACACCACCAAATACCCAAAACATGTTTCTTCGTACTCTCTGACATCAGTTACCAGACAAAAACACAGAGCGACAAGACGGGACTCACCGAGAAGATGCCTCTCGGCCTCCGACAGGCTGGACATGTTTGCGGAGTAGAAGGGGATGACCGAACTCTTGTTTGCTCCTGCATTCATCAAGAGGAAAGGTTACGTGTGACAGAAAGAGCAGGGCGAGTTGTTAAATGTCAAGAATGCTTTCCCGGTTTTTTAAAGGGAAGGACAAGGATTCATTTTCATGAGGCCTGAATCAGTATTTGAAGGGGCTATGAAATACTTTTTGGGGATTTCATCAAGTTGTTTGTAAAACCGATGGTTTCTTGTGCCACGGAATTCCCACATGGGAGGTCTTATTGGAGGTTGCTGCCCCCGCGACCCAAGCTTACACACATCTGAAAAGTTCCAGGGTTGGATGATCCACGTTTTCCTTTCCACAAAACCTTTATGGCTTTGTATTCAACAGGTCTTTAAACACACCGCTTTCTATAAGTAGCGATGTCATAACCCATAATGCCATGCAGCTCAAAGTGTGGTTTTTTTTTAAAAAAAGGGTTTAAATGTGTCTGTTTTTTAATATATATTTAAGTGCTCCCTTGTTTATTGATTTGGAACGGATTCTGAAAACTTCCTGCATTTTATATATTGACTTAAATTACCAACTTCTTATGTTTATCAACATTTACTTGAACTTGCAAAGTCAACATTGCAGTCCCTCTCAGTAACGGTGGCATGAACACGTCTCGCGACGCTTTGCCGCCCAGCCGACAGCTGTCGATCACCCTCTGACATAGCAACAGACGTAGATTGTTAAACACAGCATTGCAGCGACCAAATATAGCCTTGCGTAGAAAGGCATCATGGGAGGTTCCAGGTTGCGTTGGCACCTTCAGGCTGGCGTTGGTAATTAATGTGTCATTCTAAGTGTTGCAGTTGTGTTAACGCTAATAATGGTTGGTAAATGTCGGGTTGAAATGTCTCAGATGGACTGGTGAGCTTTTCCAGTGTGTCCACTTGTTGAGATCGGATCGAATGCTTGAAGGCGATTACGTCAGACCACGTGACTCAACCAGACTCGTGGTTTGAGGCGCGATGGTGGTGTTGGGGAGGTGTGTGGCGCTCCGGTGTTCCTGAGACATATAGGAAGATGTAAATGAGCAGCTGCATCTGGATCGAGCGAGGAAAAGGAACACGGTGACGAGACCTGTTGCAATCATCCGCCAATTAGACGCTCAATTAGCAGCGACTGACAAACCACTTCTTTCACGTGTTTTCAATACAAAGACTTGTGTCGGTGTCGTCGTGGATTTCACCAAATTGGACAGAATCCAGCTCTGCGGCCAGAGGACTGACCAGTCACCCAGGACAGGATTTGCAACTCAAATTGTTTTAATTCATTTTAATTAATTTTGTGTACATGATCCTCACAGAGGTACTGATAGGAAAATATACTTATTCTGTGTGTATGTTTTAAGAAAATGACTCCCCCCCCCCTCCCCCCCTGGATGATCAATGCGTCTTCAGCTGGACGATCAATAATCGATATCAGCATCACAACGGCACCAGCAAGAAGCATAAAAGTCCACCGGATATTTTGATTCTGTTTAGTGTCAAGACATACCTTCATTGATCCTCCACAGACCGGAATGAGAACTCAGCTCTCTGGACTCGGTGCAGTTGGGTTTGTTCACGTCGATGATGTACCAATAATCGGTTCCGATCGACACCGCGAGGAAGGCGAAGCAGAGCAGGGCACAGAACCCGGCAGAGAGAACCACCGATCCGTACCCCATCCTGCAAAAATAAAAAATAAACCTTCAGAGGTTGTTTTTTTTTTTAAATTTAATTAAATTTTTCCAGTGAAGCTGGTCCGACTTTCTCCGCCGCCGCCGTGGTGCGTTCAAGCTCAACCTCCGATCATTCTCCCAAACAACACGAGGAGTCCAGAGATGGGGGGGCAACGAAGCTGGAAAAAGAGGTGGAACTGAGAGGAGAGAGAGATGTCAATCCAGCGGCTGCGAGCGGAGAGTCTGAGCAGCAGCGGCGCAAGTTGAAGTCAAGACTGATGGAGAGAAAATAGCTCCGTTGAAAAACCTTCTCTCGCCCTGAAGTGAAGCGACTCACAAGTGGTCGAGAATTCAACATTTAACAATCTAAAAACGTGTTTAAAAAAAACAACTATTTAATTCGTTTTATTATAGTCGCAATTGTGTTTATTGATGATCATAATGTGAATAAACAAACCCCGAAAAAAAAAAGTGATAATAATATTTGTATTTCATTATTTATTTGTATCATGGCCGGTCCATTTCATTTCATGAGTTCTCAAAAAATGTCTTCATATTAAAAATTATATTCACACTAATCAACACTTTTCTTTTTATTTCAAAATGAGTAACTAATGTGTAGATTTAAGTATGTCTTCAATAGATGTTGTGACTCTATTGTATCATCAGTATGTGTCTGTTTGTACAAAACTCTCATTTTCATTAAAATATTCACATAAGAATAGTTAAATAGGCCCCGCCCACTTTTTTCTCTGGAAATTAAATACTGTTTGCAATAACCACACCCACTCTGCTGCGATTGGTAGAGCACCAAGGTCTGTCACTGCGTACTCCAAGGGACTCGTTGTATAAACAAAGCGGGGCATCATTACAGCTTAGTACTTGTTTGATATGTACCTTTTTTTTCATTTATTAAAAAGAAAAACTCCAATTATTTTAATCATTAAAATATGTGTGTTTTTTTCTTTTCTTCTACAGACAGCTGTGGCTTAAACCCTTGCGGGAGCCAAGGTCTCACCAAGGCAAGTTCCTACATCATTTTTAAAATATGGATTTGCTCCTTTTTTGTAGTGTGTACTATAGGTACAGTTAATATACAAGGCACCACTACATAACACGTAAACTGTATAGAAAGTGTTCAAACGATTAAGCTGAATTATTTTCTTGCTAGCTAGGCTAGCTGATTATAGTGGAATTCAGTGACTCGTAATTATTTTTTATGATAGTGTTTGAACTAACGTCACGTCTGTATTGACGCATAATGAGAGAATGAGATGCTTGTAATGAAATGCTAATAAGCATTCATTTATTTTTCAAGAGCATTTGGCTCTTGAGTGATGCTTAAGGGTTCAATAACGTCATTGTCATCATAACTTTATTCAACCCTCCATATTGCTTTAATTCCAGTATTCCACTTATACAGCTCTGGAAAAAAAATGAACCACATGCAAAATTATCAGTTTCTTACTTCTTAGTAGAAAAAAGAAAATGATTGTTTCACTCTCTAAACTAATGGCCACAATTCTACAAAACTCTAAATAAGAATATTGTTATTTAAAGAATTGATTTGCAGAAAACTAAACGAAAAAAAATATGAACCCCAGATCATCGATGACCAAGAACACTCTGAACGACTGGTGGAGATATGGATTCTAAACTATTACTTGGTCAAAACATTAGTTTTAGAGCGTTGTTTTTTAAATGAATCTAATCCGGTTTTCTTCGCATTGATTTGCGGTCTGAATACATTGCATCTTTTTTGTTATTTTGACCATTTGTCAGGTTTTCTGAAAATAAATTATTCAAACCAGAAGTCCCCACCATGTTTTATTCAGAAAAAGAAAACATATTTTCGTTTGAATAAAACTCAAATGTGACTCTTGAATAATGAAAATGAGTAAACACAGACTCTAGAAAGAAAACTTCAATCACTAAAAAACACAAACTCACACATTGGCACAAAGTATCTTAGTAAGCTAGGACACACCTAGTACAGAACACCATCGTCAGCATACAATCAAACATGCATAGATGCAAATCCACAAACATCTTGTTGTAACCAGTCCAGAGCTCTCGTAGATTCAGCGTTATGGTGAGATGTTTTTGTTCATGTACAGTCTCTGAATATAATCCTGACATTTAATCGGTCCGCTGTACAAAAAAGGTTGCAAACTTCTCCTCTAAAGGACAACCATGTTCATTTTACTTTAACACATACCTATAAGAAGGAAAGTCAGAGGAATAGATAATTTTGCAGTTGCGCCATAATTGTTTCCAGAGCTGCATATATATATATATATATATATATATATATATATATATATATATATATATATATATATATATATTGGTCCTTTACTTAAGGATAATTCTCCTTCAAAAGAACCTTTAATAGACAGTTTTAATCCCCTGCCAGCTTCTCCTTTCTTCAGTCAAGAACACACCAGTCTGCTACCGCTGATAATAGGAACATAAAAATGCGAAATAGTCTATTAACTTGAGGAATCGTGCTGGATATGTCTCTTATGAAAACAGGAGAAAAGAGGGAATTTATTCATTTCGGGTGTTGTTAAAATCTGGAATATTTATATATTTTTCTTTACAGTCTCAGAGTACAGTTCGGATCTACACGGTGTATTTCAAACTCTGACGTTTCAATCACTACGAATTATGTGGCGTTTATATTTCCACTGCGCATTAATATTTTATAGTTGGGTTACTAACATCAAGGCGTCTTTGGTGACCTCTAGCGGCGGTACTTCCCAGTGCTGGTGTCCGTCGCTTGAGAATAAAAATGCTCATGCATTTTTTAAACCGAGTGCTAGTTTGTTGTTACTGTAGGAAGCACATAAAAATCCAGATTATTAATTTTTATTCAGCATTTTATTACCCTCCGTCATTAGTTTAATGGGGTATCATTCGGGGATGGGGTCTGTGTGTTCAGGTAGACATTTTTGTGATTTTATTTTTCTCTAGAATCGAGTTTGACGTCAGAAACCATTAAAAAAAAAAAACAAGTCACTGCTTCTTTCAAGCAAAAAGCAGCAATTTATTTTGCTGTGGACATTCCATTCTAAGGCCTCCAGAAAGTGTAATTACATTTTCTTTTTATTCATACTCTAGCAAAAATGTTGTAGCTTCTATTTCACATCCTCAGGAAACGCGAGTCCAAAAGTCTTGGAAACCAAGAGGTCACTAAGCAATTAATCGTGTATTAAAAAACGTTTTTTTTTTCACCACAATTGGCTTTTTGAATGACGCTTGGAGCACTGAAGGTTGAGGAAAGAAAAACACAACGATATGAAATCTATGTCACAACAGCTTTTAAAGTGAATCAATGCGTTTCTATTTCTCATTCTGTCACCAGCTTCCTGTCGCTGATTCTATCGACTGCTGTTGTTCCTTTGAACTGTTTTTCAAAGCTGGTTTTTCTTTCTAAAAACAAGCAAACGACGTTGTTTCTAAAAAGGTCCTCCATTACTAAATAGTTTTTAAGGTATCCTGAATCCTTCTTGGATCATTTTCTCTCCCAAATGGAACATAAAAGCTGCTCCCGGCAAAACAGGCGGCGGTGGACGGAACGTCCCCTATTCATGTTTAATTCATCCCAAACCACTCTGATTGTTGCAAAACGGAATCCAATCTGTTTTCGTTAGCGTCTCTTGATGTCATTTCCAATCGGATTTGTCCATTTTTAAAGACCCTGATTCGGTTTGTGTCCGCCAGAGGACGGGATATTATTTTCTAACTGCGGTGATTATCCAGCTGTTGTTCGGCAGGATTTTTAAAACACCTTTTTTTTTTTAATCTAGCAGTTCAAATGAAGAAACATCTGTGTATAGATTTAATGTTTATTCCCTTTAATCGTGTCGTTCTACTGTGTAAATGAAGGGCCTAATGGGGGTTCTTACCCAGTCCTAGTAGCTAAATACTGTTTAAAAAACATGTGCATGTTTAGAACATGTATTTTATGGTTACAAAAAAATCACAATATTTTATGTAATGTACCAAGAAATGGATGTTTTCCCCTCTAATTTTTGTTCTTTATATATGCTGCCACTTCCCTTAAATCACCAATATGTAACATTTATTATCATTTAATATTTTCTGTAATGGTTGGTTAAATGTTTCATGACTCCTGTAGTAGATCCATCATTTATTATTTATTAAGTGTCAAACATCTTTACAGCAGTGAGTCAGAGAAGTACTTGGTCTCAAGTGAAGAATCTAGAGCAGAAGATAAAAAACAGAAACCGACTCATTAAGATACCTTATTTAAAAAAAACAACTATTTAACAAATTGCAGTAACTTTACTCGGACACTAGAGTGCGCCAAAAAACTTTTTAAAACACTACAGCAAGGGCCTTTAATGGGGTTTTGGAGTCCATCCCTGGTCCAATACAATACCACACATAAAGCGAAAACCCTCACTCACTAACATACACCCTGTCACTCAAGTGTGGGCCGACATTTTTCTTGCATTTAAAAGACCCATTTGAAATCAGATTTGAACTATAAAACTGCTGGTCAGCTAGCAAGAAACCCTTTTCAATTTTTTTTTTATTTCCCTGTGTTTTATTCTTTCCATCTCTTTTATTTTTTGTGTCTTCTCAGACTATTGTAACAGTTTATTTTGGTGTCTAAACAAGAAGGATCTGTCTCGCCTGCAGTTAATACAAAACTCTGCAGCGAGAATTCTGACCCGCTCTAGTAGAAGAACTCACATTTCCCTTGATCCTTAAAACTCTTCACTGGCTGGTAGTTTCTATCAGGATCAATCGAAAAGAAAACCTCGGTGCGTAGTCCAGACAAAGAGCAGTTCATGGTGGCCGTTTTGATTACTGTATATATCAACTATCTTAAAAAGGCTAAGTTAAGCTAGAAGAATAAGGGAAAATGTAAGAAAAGTGCAGATATATAAATCCAGGGAGTAGGTGAGCATTTTATATAATGTACACAGAAACATTTGTTTGAGAGGAGGTGGATAACCTAGCATGAAGATTCTGTAACTTAGTTACTGTTGCAACCTTGTCGTGTCATTTTCTGTTCCGGGAGCTGATATATGCCACCTGTTGAAGGCTCAGGTTGATGCAATCGAGAGTGGAATGCTAATGTACGGCGCAGCGTTTACCATTGATGTCGACTTGTCATCGTCTGATAATGGTCCAACGTTTGCTTTTAAAGCTTACGGCAGTGTTTAATTCCTCTTCAAAAGCTAAGAGTGGCGGCTCACCGAAGCCAAAGTAGGATTAGTCACACAAACTAGATCACTGATCGCATGATTTCACGCAATTTTCGTTCCTAATATTGACTCTTTTTTTTTCTCCCACCACAGAACATTTTCTCGAAGACTACAGCTGATAATAAATCAGCCTGGTCCCTGAGACGCTCTCGAGGGAGGGGAATTGGCGAGAGACAGGTAGGAAAAGTAAGAAGACTGATAAATAATTGCTTACTGGTTCTTATCACCCAGAACCTTCTGGTCGGGCGGCTGGCGCCGACAAAATCAATGTCCCATTTTGTTTGAAAAGCCTCTTGTTTTCGGGGAGTTCCAATCAGGAGGGGATGTAGCTTCCATGATACACTCTGGTGTTTCTTAAAACTGAGGAACTTTCAGATTCAATCGAGGCAAGAACATGAATGAGTATTAAATCAATTTACTTCGATCTTTTTCTCTACTTGAATGAATGAATTTCTCCGGAAGTTGTACACTTCCGGTACGGCACTTCCTGTACCTAGCGCCGATGTTTCACCAGTTGATTTCACGCCCCAGTTTAAACTTGAAAATTAAACCCGGGTTTTCGTTATTTGACTTGTCCGACCAACATTTCGCGTCGTTGTCTCGCTCACCTTACATCGTATTCCGGTCCACGATGTTGCGTAACAACTAATGCGATATCCTTCAACCGGGAGATCGTTTCCAATAATTTGATGGGGCTTTTTTCAGAGTTAAATGCTGACCAATGTTTTCGTCAATTAATATTTTTGTTATAGGATACTCGCCATAGTTCGTCTGTTGTCACCAGAGACGCAGCACTGCGATGGCAGTATAGCAACGCAACATTTTCGCTTTCCTGATAACCGGCCTTTTTCGGATCTGTCCACTCCTTTATCGGATTTTTTAAAGTTTCAGTGAATTAAAATACAGTTTCGTGTAAAAGAAAAGTCTCACCATCTTAGTGAACTGGACAAAGAAAAGGGAAGTGACACCAATCACCAAAAAATACTCCTGAAACTTTCTTGATTCGCTCGACTTCTTACCTTCATGTCTGAAAAACAGATTCAATTTTTTTTTGTCTTGCATCATTTTCTACATGAGATTTTTCTTTATTCATAAATATTCAATAAAATATGATTTTCTGATGCATTGGAATAGTGGTTAGTGCTGCAGCATCCCAGCGAGAAGGTCAATGGTTTGATTCCTAATTAAGAAAAAACAGGCCATAGGGTACAGTGTGTACTCTCTGTCTTTGTACAGGTTTCCTCTGGTTACTCAAATATCCGCCCACTATCCAGAAACATACAGAATTGTGTTTTTCTGAGCAATTTTCTGGCTATTTGTTGGTGACTTATCTAGGTGGTCCTATGCTTCTCACCCGAGTAGCTGGGATAGACTTCAGCACCCTACAATCGATTTAATTTTTTTTTTAAAGAAAATGTGTTCGATGTGCTCTTAATAAACCATTTAATTGTTATGATAAGAGGCTCTACTTGTGTGTATTTGTTAGTGTTTCTGTTTTGTGTAATTATATTTGTTGACACTAGAAACTCACTGTAATTGAACATGATATTTTCATAATGTGATCATTTCAAAAAGCTTTTTTGTTTAAAAGTCTAACAGTCAGTTCCGCAGGTTCAAAGTGATATTTAATTTTTTACACCTGTCGCTTAACATTTGCAAGCGTTTTTTATCTCTATTCATTAATCCTGATTTATTCTTTATTTATTTGTCGGATAAGACAATGTCGAAACTTGAAAACAATTAGTTTGTTTGTTAGAAGTTTGTCGCTTTCACTTAATATAGCTTTCATTTTGACCTAATAGAGGTAAAACTAAAGCAAATAAATAAATAAAAGTAAGCTATTAGATGAGACCCGCAGAGATGTTCTTGAGAATTTAATAAACGGTCTCTGCGCTAAACTTAACAGATGTGGACGTGAATTTAAATGCAATTGTATCTTAGCAACTATTTAAAGAAAAACAAAAAGATTTGTTTTGAGGACCAGGTGTGCAGGTTCAGACGTGACCAGAGCTGATGTGGATTATTATGCAGACGTTCAGATAAATCATCAGACTCATGATGTATATTTTAATTCAGCAGAGAAACGAAAAAATATTATCGGAGTAGATTTTTATTTCCAAGATGTATTTACTTTTCCTATATTATAAATAAATGTAATAATTGGAGACAAAAATGCCTTTTTAAATAAAGTTCTATTTTCCACCTGGACAAAATTATTGTCAAAGTCTTCTCTGACAATATTTAGCATATTAGCGCTAATTGCTTTATGTTTCACAAAAACCTGCAAAAACACAAAGAATGATAAATTAACCGTGTGTCATGTTAATCACAGTCTTTTACTGTGGTTATTAAAGCAACAGTAATAGCAAATATTTCTTTATATATAACTTTTTTTTAGTAATATCTTCTTTTCTTTGGGCTAAATGGTTAGCTTAGCCAACATAGCTTAGCTACAAATAATCAATGCGAACAAAGGAAGTGTTTTCCTGATAAAAATTATGCTTATTACTTCAATATATACTTTATATTACTATATTTTTGTAAATTGTTGTCTTTATAATAAAACATATTATATATTTGGTTCTGTCTTTTTCAAAATACCTTATTTCATTTGAGGCCCTTCATCCTTCATCTCCCATGTGCTGCTGCTTATTCTTCTTTTTTCCAACTGAACAAAATAATTGCGAGTCTTCTCAGACAACATTTAACGGATGAATGCTAATTGCAGGTTTGTGTTTCGCAAAAACCAACAAAAAACCAGAGAAGTGTGTGTCATATTTTCCACAGTGTTTTAATATCAGATTTTTATTTTTATTGTCAGTGTTGTAAACACAACCACGGATTTTTAGGATAACACAAAACACGAGCAATAGAAAGACATAACCAAGAAAATAAACATAATAAATAAATTATATATATATTTTTTTCTATCATTATATTTTGTGTTTTTTGGGGGGTTCTGACTGTGACTGGAAAAATATTTGATGTATGTGTGATATAAGCTCATAAGCTTGATCATGCAAGAAAAAGTTTGTCGCTTTCACTTAATATAACTTTCATTTTGACCTAATTAAGGTATAATTAAAGCAAATAAATAAATAAAAGTAAGCTATTAAATGAGACCCGCAGAGATGAACTTGAGCTTTTAATAAACGGCCTCTGCGCTAAACTGAACAGATGTGGGTGTGAATTTAAATGCAGTTGTATCGTAGCAACTTTTAAAAAACAAACAAAATATGTTTGACGTATGTTTTTTATAAGTTCAAAAGCTTCAACAGAAATATCAAGGAGGTATTATAGGAAGAAATGTCAAATTGTGTGGAGGAAAAAAAAAGAAAAAAAAGCTTAATATGAATATTTGTAATAATAGTGAATTTCGTGATGATTAAAAAAACATCAAAGTAACAGTTAAGTATCGCTCTCACTATATTAGGATGCAAAATTAAAACTAAATCTTAATTAATATTTATTTATTGGCCAAAGTAAAAACATTAAAGTCTCCTCATCAATATCTCCTCTCTGAGGCCATAGTTCTCGAGCGGGACATTGGATTATCAACGAAGTTTAAGCATCGCCGTGTCTCGTCCTCGTAGCTGTCGATCGCTTCTGCACCCATCGTCTCAGTCGACGTCCTCCCTTCTCTCGACCTCCATCTGCATATGTTCAGCTCTGACCGTGAACTCGTTCGCTGCCGTCGCCTCGCTGGGATCAACGAGGGTGTGCGGCTCGAGAGCGAACCATTGTTTTCAGACGGTTCGCTCCCACGCTGCATCACGAGCATCGAGTGGACACGGTGTTCCACAAACACTCGCATGTTTGAGGGAGAAATGGACTGAACTCCAGCATTTACTGTTGTTTTCTTCCCTCGAAACCTTCCCTTTGAAACCAACTCTGCTGGGTGGACAGTGAATATATGCTGGCTCACAGTTTAGGCTAATTGGACCGTTGGAGTACAATTGATTTTCCTGCCTTGATGAATGTCCTGCTTGTTCTGCTCCGAATTTTTTTTACCCAGAAGACACGCCGGGACAATATGGAGAACAATCCTGACGTCTTATTTCACAGCTAAGACAACAAGGTTTTACTTCTTTTTCTTTTTAAAAGAAAGGGATACGGAGTAGAATGGGGCGCACGGCGGCGCAGTGTTTAGAGTCACAGCAAGAAGGTTGCTGGTTCGCTTTCTGTGTGGAGTTT
The DNA here is from genome assembly GCF_982586985.1 of Callionymus lyra. Lineage (NCBI taxonomy): Eukaryota > Metazoa > Chordata > Actinopteri > Syngnathiformes > Callionymidae > Callionymus > Callionymus lyra. The sequence continues at coordinate 16,632,467 of NC_141832.1, read as the reverse complement.
GTATGTTCTCCCCGTGTTGCGTGGGTTTACGCCGGGCACTCCGGTTTCCTCCCACAGTCCAAAATACATACAGAGGTTGATTGAAAACTTGGGGAAATTGTACAATTGTGAGTTCCGGGGCAGGAGTGGAGTGAAAGTATCTGGATGTTCTGTTCTATGTTAGTCTATGTATCCTTTGTATTTGTTATTTTTCTTTGATCTATGTTCCTTATCTTTATCTTTAGACTTAGATTGTATCATCTTGTTCTTTCTCTTTATGTTCTTGTTCTTATTTTATTTTGAATGAAAAATTGCTGTATTTTCTGTGGCTATTGGAAAAAAAACAATTTCCCAAAGGAGACCTCCTGAGGGATCAGTTAAGTTTTCCTTACCTTACCTTACCTTACCTTACATTTGTGATGAGTTTATGAGTGTGTGTGTGTGTGTGTGAATCTGTCTTTGTGTGCCCTACGACAGACTGGCATCCTGTCCAGGGTGTCCCCTGCCTCTCGCCCAATGAAACGGGGATAGGCGACCCCCATAAGGGATTAAGCGGTAGAAAATAAATGAATGAATGGCAAAGGTTAGTCTTTGACGGAGATGAAAACAATTACGAGTTGTGGGAAGTAAAGTTCCTCGGCCACCTGAGGCAAATGGGACTGAAAGACATCATACTGTCAGATGATCCCGACGAGGAAAAGAATGAAGAATGCTATGCAGAACTAATACAGTTCCTAGACGACACAAGTTTGTCGCTCGTAATGAGAGAAGCTGCAGACGACGGCAGCAAGGCTCTCCGAATACTGCTCAGTCACTACGCCAGCCAAGGTAAACCCAGGATAATTGCATTATACACGGAGTTGACATCACTCAAGAAGGATCCAGAAGAGACGGTCACGGATTATATCATCCGAGCTGAGAAAGCTGTGACGTCACTCCGAAATGCAAAATAAGTTATAGGCGATGGACTAATAATCGCCATGATTTTGAAGGGCCTCCCAGAGACATACAAGCCATTTGCCATACATATACAATATATACAATAGTTGTCGTCGTCATCTTCTTCTTCTCCAACATTCTTTGACAAACAGGTCAAAACTATCTCACGTTGGCGTCTCGCGCTGTTTCTGTTATTCCCACTTCTCACGCTGACTCAACTGTTATTGGTGTCAATGTTTTTTTTCTCTCTTTCCAGCTGTTCACTTTATCTCACTCTAACTAGAAAATCACTTTATCATCAGTGAAAAGAATGAATGCATACGTTTCAACTAAAAACACCAATAAGTTAGTCATTCTTACCACCATTAAACTACAAAAATAAGTCAATCAAGTAAATATATTATTGAACTAACCTTTTAAAATTCCAAATAACAACATTTTACCACATGTTTTATTCTCAACTGTGTATTTAAAAAAACGTTATTTCTTATATTTAAAGAAAATCTTTCAGGAAATGTTGACAATGGAACAGATAATAAGATGTTTAGGAAGGTTTTTGAAGACAGAAGACACGCCGGGACAATATGGAGAACAATCCTGACGTCTTATTTCACAGCTAAGTCTATAAGGTTTTACTTCTTTTTCTTTTTAAAAGAAGGGGATACGGAGTAGAATGGGGCGCACGGCGGCGCAGTGTTTAGAGTCACAGCAAGAAGGTTGCTGGTTCGCTTTCTGTGTGGAGTTTGTATGTTCTCCCCGTGTTGCGTGGGTTTACTCCGGGCACTCCGGTTTCCTCCCACAGTCCAAAATACATACAGCGGTTGATTGAAAACTTGGGGAAATTGTACAATTCTGAGTTCGGGGGCAGGAGTGGAGTGAAAGTATCTGGATGTTCTGTTCTATGTTAGTCTTTGTATCCTTTGTCTTTGTTATTTTTCTTTGATCTACGTTCTTTATCTTTATCTTTAGACTTAGATTGTATCATCTTGTTCTTTCTCTTTATGTTCTTGTTCTTATTTTATTTTGAATGAAAAATTGCTGTATTTTCTGTGGCTATTGGAAAAAAAACAATTTCCCAAAGGAGACCTCCTGAGGGATCAATACAGTTTTCCTTACCTTACCTTACCTTACCTTACATTTGTGATGAGTTTATGAGTGTGTGTGTGTGTGTGAATCTGTCTTTGTGTGCCCTACGACAGACTGGCGTCCTGTCCAGGGTGTCCCCTGCCTCTCGCCCAATGAAACGGGGATAGGCGACCCCCATAAGGGATTAAGCGGTAGAAAATAAATGAATGAATGATACAGAGAAGCAGTAATTTGAATTTATTCCCAATTGTTGTCGTCGTCGTCTTCTTCTTCTCCAACATTCTTTGACAAACTGCGCTGTTTCTGTTATTCCCACTTCTCACGCTGACTCAACTGTTATTGGTGTCAATGTTTTTTTTCTCTCTTTCCAGCTGTTCACTTTATCTCACTCTAACTAGAAAATCACTTTATCATCAGTGAAAAGAATGAATGCATACGTTTCAACTAAAAACACCAATAAGTTAGTCATTCTTACCACCATTAAACTACAAAAATAAGTCAATCAAGTAAATATATTATTGAACTAACCTTTTAAAATTCCAAATAACAACATTTTACCACATGTTTTTTTTCTCAACTGTGTATTTAAAAAAACGTTATTTCTTATATTTAAAGAAAATCTTTCAGGAAATGTTGACAATGGAACAGATAATAAGATGTTTAGGAAGGTTTTTGAAGGAAGGAAATGAGCTCCTTGGCATAGGTATGTGTTGTCTTGGTCTTTTTTAAATATTGGAATGAAATAAATAGGATGAAAATTACTTCTCTAGAATATTTATGCGTTTTTCTATACATTATTTGAAAACTATTATTATAAATAATATTATAATTATTCATGTGTATAATTCTCTCTCTTTTTTTCCTAGTTCATCATGATGATTAGTTTTTTATTTTAATTATGATTGATTTTTGATTTCCTTTTCTTTTCAGTTGTTACTAAATTGTTTTCCCCTATGGGTTAGATTACTAGTTCTCAGATGGACTGGTGATGTATGTCCAGATCCAACTAGCCTATCACCCCAGATCGATGGAAAAGATTGAGACCCCCTCCTTTAAAAACCCAATATAATATAAAAAATAAAAAACAGATCACAACAGGGATTTGTTTGTTTTTTTGTCGTTTTTATTGTGAACATTTTCAGGAATTGTCAGAAAACAAAATGAAAAACAAAGAGAAGAAAAAACATGTATCAATAGTAATACTTTTCTAAATATGGCCAGTGTCTACAGATTCAACACAGGATGCGGGGGTGACTCTAGAATGCACCTCTAAAGCAACTGTAATTTCACAAAACCTTCCATTCTGATGACAAGCTATTCATTAAGTATGGCAACTCACTGTCGGCGATCTACAGGTTGAATAACTTGGTCCACTTGTTGCACAACAACAGTACACTTTGTGCCAGTTTCTCGAAGAACAGATTCAACCGTTTTGTGTGTTTGGTTTAAATGTGAAGATTTATTTTTATCTTTTGTTTTACGGGATAAGTTGAGACTTCCTGCTTCAATACCTCAGATGTGCACGTTCAAGTGTATTGAAAACAAAAAGGGGGTCGGCACACAATAAGGCCCCGAGGTGGAACATCTTAATTTGGAATGGTATTTTTTAAAGATCAAGATAACGGATGGTTTGATCTTAACATGTCTAATAATTGGTTTCAAAAAGGGCAGTTTAAGGCCTTGAGTAGGCGAGATGTCACCTTAGATGGTCAGCTTTGAGTTTTTCACTGGATGCAAATGTTATCTGTTCCACATGCTTTTTCAAACACGCAGCCGGTATAATCATATATTTGCATCACTGTGGCTTCAATTCCTGAAATTATATGGCGCTTGGCAAATCGTTTCTGCTTCACTGTGTTTTTACAGCGGCAGTAAATGGTCCATTAGGCGAATGGAGTCACTGCTGGCTACTGCCTTCAATCAGCTGAGACTCACCTTTTCATAGTTATCTGAGAAAAGAGGCAAGAACAATGAGTTGAGCTCAGATAGAAGTCCATTCATGCGACTTTTTTCTATATTTTCCCCTCAATCTGGCCTTTAACCATCGCTTCCGTGGCCCCTAACTCGGAAGTTTGTTTCTTGTCGGTGCTAGCATGGTATTGGCATGGATGTTGTTATAAAAGTGGGCTATAATGTATATGTATGTATGTATAATGTGTATGTAAGTTGTGATTCAGTTTCACTCGCCTCTGAGATGTGGTCTTTCAGTACATTGTGCGTGTTCCCCCCTGTGAATATGTCTGGACTGTTTGCTAGCATTTGATTTCCACTCAAATAAAAATGGGATCGGGCATCTGGCATTTAGTATAAAACAGGCAGAAAAATATCAACGGGCCAGTCCACATGGGAAGAGTAGCTGGTCCTTCGCGTCAACAACGGTTAGTATTCCCAGAGAGACGATGCGTCCACCGTCTGTCCGTCTCCCATCAGGATGCCCCCTTGGTCTCCACGGAGGTACTTGCCGTTGGAACTCTTGATGGCGACGCGGCCGTGTTCCGGGAACTCGAGAAAAAAGTCTTCTGGCTTTTCTCCGTCTGAGGACACGAGTCCACTGCTGGAGACGAACCAGAACTTTCCATTGACGCCTGCAGGAGAACATCAGATGATTCTTAAGGTTAGAAACTTTTAGATGGGGAAAGTATGGTAGAACATCTCCACATTGATATAAATGAACTGAGGATTCTATGGAATCATTTTGAATGCCCCCTGGTTGCCTCACGTGTGACGTACTTGAGCAACTCAATTGGCCAGGCCAGACTTTTGGGTGGCTTTGAATGGCATCCATATTCCTACCTGTATGACGGTTCTGGGTAGAGAAAATTCTGGGCATCCTTGCTTAACTGTGCAATGATTTTAGTTCTCTATGAGGCTGCACATGCCCTTTTGCACCCACTATAAAAGCTGGGTAAACTCCCGATGAGGGGATTGTTGTTCTCCTTAGTGCTCCTCACACATCAGGGATCAGGCATCAATCAACGCCTGGTCAATATGTGGTGCTACGGCATTAGTGGATGGAACGAGGTTCCATGTCCCAAGGGTGCTCTATAGGATTCAGGTCAGGCGAACAGGCAGACCAGTCCATAACATTAATGCCTTTATCATGCAGTCACTAATGACACAATCCAGCCAGAAACAGTCAGGTATTGTCATGCTTCAAGAGGATCCCAGGAAGCATTGCACCAGCATTCCAAACCCAATGTAAGACCCATTCGGTTTTGTCAACTAATGGCTGACCTCTGGTATGTGTGGCCTTATAAGGATATGCCTCCCAAAACCAACAATGAACCACTGCCAACACTGGTCATGCCGGACCACATTGCTTGCAGCAGAATGGTGAAAATTCCATTCAGCATGCATGGTGTTGGGATGTGAGCAAAGGCCCACAAGACCATACACATGCACTGGAAGTGTTCCCAGCTCTTGTCATGCACCTCCTATTCCTGCTTCTCCTCCAGATGCTTGCTATGGTACAATGTCTATCCGTGTCCCCATGTTCCTGGTATTAACCTTGAAACACTTACTTTTTATATTGTACGCGCCGTCATTGAAAATCAATGAGAAAATGTCATAGACGGATCGATTGGCATCAAGAGTGTTTGAATTCTTGTGGTGGCAGACAAAGCCGTTTTCTCCTCGCAGAATCAACATCGGTCGGTTGATGAGTTTCATGAGGAACAGCTCATCGTTACCTGGAAACCAGAAGAAGGCGTCATTGCTGAGGATGGATTGGATCATGTAAAAAGATTTCTTATTGACAGTTTCACGGGATCTTACCTACAGCGTCGCTGACCGCTGAGAGCTGCCCGTTTTTTTTCGTACAGACGTACTTTCCGTTGCTTGCCTTCAACGCCACCCTTTGACCCCGCCACTCAATCTCGAACATGGTGTTGACCTTACTGGAAGAAAATGACGGAAAATTACATGGAGAAAGCAGGTGGCTGCCCCTAGCAGATGGTTCTGGTGATCATTACACTTCAGTGGCGGTGGATTGTATCTCGCCGTGAGTCACCAGAGTCCAGTACGATCCCCCGTTGGTTCTGAACATAGACTTCTTGCTTTCCTTGTCAATCTCCATCTGGAAGGTTTCCATGTCCGTCTCCACATCCTGGTTTGCTGAAACGCTCACCCCTGAGAATGAAATAAATGCAACACATGTTCTGCAATCTGATGTGTCTGGAAATCAAAGTTCCTGAATATATTTTTTACACCTGCTATCCAGCTGCTTCCTATAATGACTGTGATCCCAGTACATGTACATCTCATCCCATTGAGAGAAAATATACAACATATACAATGGCCATTATCTTGTGAATGTGCTTCTACCCTTTAAGAAAAGCCGGTTCTGAGTTGACTTAAGTATGTAAATGAAATAGATTTTCTTTAGATGAGTTGACTGGCCAGGTTACTTGAGTTTTTACAGGCTGTAAGGGAAGAAAAAATAATTTTATTGAATTTCTGTGGTATAATTATATATAGTTTTGTTCTGGAAAAGACTGGGTTTTCCCCTGTCACAAGTAGAGACGCTTATTTAGTTCAACTTTAGTAAAAAAAAAAAAAACACAAACTTTAAATGGGACAATCTCAGCTCGAAGCTTCCACTGATAGAACCTTGTTTTCATGCGTTAAAAGCTCCCTTTTTTCTTCGCTGGTGAACCAACATAAACTTGGTTTGCAGAGCAAAGTCTTTAGTCTTTAAACAATTTTTACTCAGCATAAGAACAAATCCAGATAATATATTCCTACCATTGATTGAACAGTTCTTTTACTGATGAAATAATAGCTAATCGCGTGATGCTAGATGTAGCAATCAATCTAGCCAACCATCTCCATTAGACGTAGCTAAAAACGTTAGGAATAGCTGATGACATCCACCTAAATATAGCTGACAATGTAGCAAACTGATGAAACTGTTACTACTGCAGCTTGCAAAAGAGAGTGAGATTTTCTTTAATTATGCGAGGAAATCAGAGGTAAAATGCTTTTGTAATCAGTGAGAAAGCTCAGTGTGAAATTAGATTTGAAGAAAACCCTGTGTTTAAATCTGGGTTTGTATACTAAATACTGTTACTCTAAGCTGTGAACCTGTAATTATTTATTTTTAACTCTTAATTGGTTTAACTGTTAATTAAGCAGCTTAGCAATATCACGTAGCGTGAAAAAGTCCCTACAAACCAGGCAAAAGTAACGTATTGAAACCAGATGAATCTCTTCATCTTCTGTATCAACAACTTATTTGTGTAGTAACGACTTCCCTTTGCACAAACATGCAAATAGATGCAGGGGCACTACATCGCAAGATAATGATGCACTTCATAATCGAATGAAGCTGTAATTATATAGAAGCTTTTCGCACTTGTTAAAACCAAGTCCTACGGAAGCACTATTGGATATCTTTCATAAAAGATCCCTGCCAAGTACTTTTATGGGTCAATAAATGTCTAAAATATAAAAGCTAAGACCTCTAACTTGAAGGCAACTGTAACTGCCCCGACAATTGATTATTTGCGAAACACTATGAATATAGAAGTACCATTTTTGAAGTATATTACTTTACAGCTTTTTCTAATTGTATTAAATGACTGTATTATATTTCCTGTTAATTCAAGATATTGGATGGATCTCATGGTTTGGAAAGGGGTAGAATGGTTCTTGTCAGTACTTTCCTTTATTTTGCCTTGGACTTATTCAAACTTGCGGTCACTCTGACCGTTTCTTACTCTTTGTAAATTATTTACTTTGGTAGCTGACAATGTAGTTAACATAAGATTTAGCAAACTATTTTACAGATGATGTCACATTAGATGCAGCTGAGGATATAGCTGGGGATGTATGTTAGATGGAGCTGGGTGTGTGATGCTAGATAAAGGTAGTTATGGAACTATGGCCATTAGGCTTCAAAAGGGGCCTGCAACTATAGCAACTCCTTAAAGAGCCATTGGGACCCATTTCCTACATGAAAGAAAACCCTAGGAGCCGCAAAACCCCTTTTACTTGAAAAATAAAAAGTGTCACAATAGGAGTAGCTGATGATGTGGATAACAATGTCAATTCGATGTACCTAAAAACTACTCTACACCTTAAATGTAGCTAACAAAGATAGATGTAACGATCACATTAGACAAAGCTATGAATGCATCTTACAACAACTACAGTATTAGCTGTAGCTAACAATGTCCAATTAGATGTAGCTAGTGACATCACTTAAGGCTAATAATGTAGCTAAAGGCACCTTGATACATGTGGTGGACGATGTCCATTAGATGTAGCTAGAGACTTCACTTTAAATGTAGCTAACAACGTCACGATAGATTAAGCTGTCGTTGTCGCCAATGATGGCCATTAGCTTAAGCTAATAACGTCATGTTAGACGTAGCTTACAAAGTATCTTCTGACGTCATATTAGATGTTATTCAATGCATCTAATATGACTTTCGTTAATTTCTGACTATTAAAGTCCTACGTCAGTGGAGTACGGTAAAAAGAAAAAAGAAAAAAGGGGAATATTATGAGCTCTTAATCTGTATATGATAAGAAAGATTGTCATAAATCAAGAAATGCTAGATGTCGTACTTCAGAAAATGCAGAGACAGAGAGTCACACTTGTTGAGTAGCTGTTCATTAATCTAGATAAGAAAGGAAGCATTACTTTAAGGTTGGTCATCAAGAGCAGCTGCCTTTTTTTAAACTTTTGATAGATGTTGTGAATTATTAATGGATAAAAAGTCCAACGCGTGACTAGACGTCCTCTTGGACGGCGCTTACAAAGTCGAGAACGTAGCCTTGAGCTCGAATGTGTCAAGAGTTCTTTCAGCCTCTATGATGAGTTTGTGGGAGAACTTTAAGAGTCGTTTGAATACGTTTGCATCGGCCAGGTCGGGTTCAAACTATCGTCTTCCGATGTGATGCAAGTGCCCCGCGGCCAACCCGCGGTTAGCTAATCCGCGCGTATTAACTGTCTGGTGGGGTGTGTCGCCCGCTGCAGAATACACAGACGCGTATAACTCGACTGTGTCTGCTGCAGTTCACATTAGCTGCAACCGAAATATCCTTCAACCTTTCTCTTAAGCCAGTTACAACCCTAATCCCCCCTCAGTCACCCCTCCAACCTTCCTGTTCATTCCCTTGCTGTAATTCCCTGAGCTGTGCAATGCAAATCTGCACCGCAGGTCCTGCTAAGCAGCTTTTGTTTCCTTGTCCCTTAAAAAAACAAACCCAGAATAAAAAGGTAACTTGATGTTGACTGTAAGCGTCGACACAGACTCGTCGCCACCAGCTCACCCGTTAAGATCCGAGGTGGATCCAGAACATTCCCTTCCAATTTCTGCCACCTCGCAAATGTTCTCCTCCGACTCATTTTTGAGAAACATCTACGCGATAATGGCATGAAAAAGGAGTCCTCGGATGGTAATTTGCTCTCCCCGTTTGAAAATACAGCTCTGCCTCGGTGTCATTTGCACACCGACTAATCTTCAATGGACACACAGTGGAAATGACAAAGCCCATTATCACAATTATCTTCCCAGTGCCACCGTAAAAAAGTCCAGAGAGTCGATGGGTTGACAAAAGGCAGAGGCCATTACTTTTCTTTTTGAAACTTAATTGGCGACAATCTGTCAACCGTCAGGTGTTCAATGGTTGCTATGGAATATTAAAGTACGGTACATTCAATAATGTAATGTCCACATTTTAATTGTCACCTTCAGTGTGTGTTTTGCATATATGACGTTTGTGACTTGTCAGTATTACTTGATGGGGATAATTTTGGAATCCTTTATTATAAGAGGATGCTACCCAAATTGTTGATGTTTTTAAGAATTTTAACTAGCAAGCTAGCTTTTTGTAGCATCCCTAAAATGTAGACTGATGACCAACCTTGCTTGACGGAGACGAATCTTTTATTGGACGCGTGAAACACTACTTGTGGATGACTCTCCTCCAGGTCAAACAGCTCATCTTTCCCGGGTTTGGAGCAGCGTCCCGATCTCAGTGTCCCCGTCGGTCCAGCAGGGGTCAGATATTTGCCGTCACAGTCCTTAAAGGCCAGCTTCCCCGACTTCAGCTCTAATGTGAAGCTGGTGGTGTTGCTGTTCTCCTTGACTAGTTTCCCGTCGTTGCTGAGGAAGCGGCTATCGCAGGTCTTCAGGCTGTATTTGCCTTCTTGGTAGACCAGGGTGACTAGTGAGTCCACCCCCCAGGGGATGTTGCTGTCCACGGAGATCTCGCCGTCCGAGGAGGACAGATGGGCGTAGCGCTTCCGTGCCACGCTGAGCAGACTGGCCTGCGGGTGCAAGGCCAAGTGGACGGCCCACAGCTCCTGTTCCCCGATGGCTTGAGCAAAACAGGACAGATAATCGGCCGAACCACCGAAAAAACGGAGGTACGGCTCCGATTGTAGAGCCCAGCGACCGTCCGATTGGGGCACAATGAGGAAACGGCACTCAAGGTCAGGCTTCTCTGCGCCACACATGATCTTGCCATCCTTGTCAGAGGCCAAGTAGCGGCCCAGGTGGCTGCGCAGGAACACCACCTGGCCGTCGTCGCCGTCGTGCTCCAGGGTCCAGATCTGTTTCTTCTTCATGCTCTGCCCCGAGGCGTTCACCTTGAAGCCGAAGGCCTCGGCCGTAAGGTATCGGTTCTCGCAGTTGATGAGGCCGAACTGCAGCTTCAGGGCTCTGTTCACTCCGTTCGTGGGCATGCTTGACCCAGGCCCGCACGCTCAGAAGACCAAGAGGGTTTAGAACAAACGATGAGACTTCAAAGGCATGAGACCAAAAAACCTGAAGAGAGAAAAGAAAAAGTTTTTTGAAATTAGATTTCTAAAAAAGTTGTCCCCTAGGGTGAGAGCAGCTCCACTCTTTTGCCACTTTCTCTCATGAAAGGAGTAATGCAGCCACTTCCTCTCAGTTCCCTAATGAGTCGGGATTAAACTCAGCACCTCAATCCAACAAGCCGATGACGCCACCCTCCTCTCCACCAACGGCGGCGCTCCTCGTTCCTCCCCCGCCCTCGTCTTCTCCCGGCCACATGCCGCGCCGCCTCATTTCCTATCATTTCGACATCATCCATTTACCCTTTTTTCTTTTCTCTTTCACTCCCTCAGCTCCTGCTGACTTCGGTCAATTATTGGACCCTTTGAGTTCTCGATCCCATATTTAGGACCCAATGTTCTGGAAATCCACCCCCTGAGGATTATCCTTGCTTAGATCAGCCAGACTGGAAAATGTCCAGAGGAAACTGTTGCTGTTGTCGTCACCTGTTGAATACTAGAATTGTGTAAAGCAACTATACAAGAACACATTTTTGATGTTACTTTTAAACCTTTAAAAGTACTCCCCTGTGTGACCAGAGGTATTTGAATGCCAGGGTGCTCTCAGGGCACATTTGAATGCCAGATTTAAATCGGAACAATCTTCGAAGTCAGTTCGTCTTATTCCCTTCCAGTGACCTTTGTCACAGTGCACAGCGGGCTCAACCTTTCTAAGAGCATTACAGACCTCCTTCATGTCGGTTTGTTCAGAACGTGGCCAGTAATGCCACGCAGATCTCAGCAACACACGCACACACACACCTGTTAATGTGTACATTTCTTTGACTACATACAAAGGACCATGTGACAAAATTGAGACTGAATTATGGTGCAGAACTACACACCGACAGTAGAACATGTTTTTTTTATTTGTAATGCCACAAGAATATAAATGGGTCATTCTGCGAAAAGGTTCTGTTTCAATATTACAGCAAGCCCTTGAATATTATTTAGGACACATTGTAGCTCAACTAGGAGATAAATCATCTTTAATATTATCTTTTACATTGTGAACAGTTTTTCATCGGGAAGATGATTTTATCTTTAGCACCTTTGATAGATAATGCATGAAGTTTGCATAAAGATTTACTCAATTTCAAATGTAATTACAGGTTTACAGATTATAACCGACCTGGGCCCTTTGACTGTATTTATGTGGCCCTCGTAATGTCAAAGTATGATCATGTATAAATGGTTCTAATGCATTAACAAATGTATTTTGAATTTATTATTCATTTACATTTTCACATGACACTTCCCTCCTTTTGTTTGTAATTTTTTGTGAATATATTAATCCCTCAAAACATTTTTTTAGGGTTAATTGAAGAAATGTTTTGAAAAAAACTAATCTATACAAGAATAAAATTGCAGCTTATTTAGCTTAATAAATGTCATGGGCTAATGACGCATGTCCTTTTTTTTTTAAGGGATTTTTTAATCTTTCTTTTTGCTTGACGGCCCCTCACAACATTCACAGAATTGAATGTGGCCCTTGAAGAATTTTTCACCCCTGGATTATAATCTTCAGAGTATAAAACAATACAAAAGGTGGTACATGTTCCCTCCAGAATGAATTATATAGCCATCGTAGTCCTTGTTTAAAAGTTTGTCCTTGTTTTAAACAGGATTTATGGTGGAAATATCAAAAAGAGAATTACAGATCAAACGCTTCACTTTTTCTGTGCAATTGTGGCAGTAGGACTTCATGCATATATTTTATTGATTATTGTTTGTCATTGTTGTTAAGCGCCTTTTTACCCTGGTCTTGAAAAGCGCTTTACAAATATAAATTACTTACTTACTTCTTAAGTGTGCCACGTTCAGCTGTTTACGCTCGGCTTGAAGGACGAATGCAAGACAAAATGATTAAATGACGAGAATGGATGTTCAAGGTCGGATTTGAGAAGTGTTTTTATTTCTTTAAGAAAACCATTATTTATTTAATTATCATCTTGACCTCTCAGCTTGTCCCTTACATTGTCCAGCATATTTGCAAGTTTCACACAATGGTTCACTTCCTATCTTTATTCTAAATGTATTTAAAAATTGACAATATTTATATATAGTTACTTATAGGAAAGATAACAAACGATTTTACTTCATGTAATCATAAAATATATTAACCTCGTTGTACACTTGATGAACGATTTGAGTCACAATGGCATTTATTCATTTATTTTTTCATTAAAATGGAGCATAATAAATATATACTGAATCACAAATATATTTTCTTCTCACGTCCATCTTTACATCACCACACGTTTATGTCACAGAGCAACAGCGACACCAATGGCCATATATTGTATTACAACTTTAATAAAGTTAACAAGCCTAGTATGTTTGCATTTCAGTAGTTTAACAACAGAAAATAAGGACGCAGTCAGGTGTACACAATTACACAGTGTGTTTATGTATGTTTGAGAATATAATTAAGATACAATATTACTCAAAAAGAATGATATAAGGTAGCCAAATTAATTTACATTGCATCCTTGAAAAAATATATACTATTTTTATTTTTTTTTAAAGCTCCAATATACTGCACATATGTATTTAATTCATAGTGCCAACAAGCTTTTGGGCACCTTTGATATACACTGAGGTATAAATAGTTATTTTTAGTTAAGTAATCGTTTTTATGACTCGCAAAAACTTGTTTACGTCTTGGATACATCTTGTAGAATAACTTTATGATTTCCCTTCTTTGATATACCCCACAATAGCATTAATTATATCGATTCATTTTGATGAATCGGTGGTCATTTGTCATTATAAGCCAAATAAATTCCATCGGGTTTGAGAAAGTCAAAACAAAATGTACTGTATTTTCTGAGGACACGATATTTATGACGCGTTATTTTTCCATCTACACTGTTTGACCGCTAGAGGGTAGCATTGTACTGCTTATTTGAAGACGGTGTCTGGGTTTCATATTAATTTGAGTTTTGTCAGACCACACACAGTATTCACACATTCTACGACTATTATTTATTGCGTCTCTAACCGCACTCTGATCTAACTTTATGATCACATTAATATTCTCTTAATACTTGATCAAACAATCATAAATAGTTATAATAATAATTGGTTAATAACAGAGCAGACATTTCCCGGATCACCAAGTGACACTTTCAGTTGAATATGGCCGTAAATTGTCTCGACTTTTTAATAGAAAATATTAATAATAATATAAAAGTGCAATTGTAGTCCTCGCTGAAACTATGACGCATCTGTTAACATTGTTGGGTTTTTGGAAAATGTTTTCATCAAAAAAAAAAGAATGAATTCAACAACAAAAAAAACTGTTCCAATGGAAACCTGCAGGGGGGTGGAGGGTATATGTACGTTCAAAGGTGAATAAGTTGGTCAATAAATCATACATGTTTAAAATCCTTTAATAATTATTATGTTGATTGAAAAAAAGAAAACTACACAAAAATGTATTAATTTAGATGATTTCAATCAATAACTTTTGAAATATTTAAGTCGGAAAATTCTTTATATGAAATTTTAAAGTTACCCTGTAGATGGCACTGTTGGCCATGACTGATATGTAACAAAAAGCAAACTGTTATTAATGTTTATTATAATAGGAACCAACATATTCATATGTGTAAAAAATATATCAAGTTGATTTCATTTTGATGTCTGATAATTCAATATATTCCATGTTATACCAATTTACAAGTTTGGTTTTCGGTTCTTTTGCACCTGTGATGCGTCATCGTCAACATTCGACCTGTTCCCCTGTAAACACATAAATCACAGATAACATATATCTTATGTTAAGAATGAGGGTCGTTTTTAAAAGTTTGTATCAGGTTTTTGTCGTATGTGTCATGCTAGTCCAGCTAACACCAGATCCAGGAGGGACAAAATCAAATGCTATCGCTAAAATAGCTTTGAAATATCTCGTAATTAAATTAATAGTTTCCTTTTCCTTCTCCTTTATTCTCTTGTGAACATGAGGTGAGAAAAAAAAACAAAGCGATAAAACCCTTTCTGCTAGCTGTCAAGTAAAATGATTGAAAGTGCTGGAACAGGGGGGGAAAACAAACTGAGAAACATGGACACACACACACACACACACACACACACACACACACACACACACACCTACACACACACAGATCAGATGGCGGGCCGAGGTCTCCCCTCGGGCCATGAACATGGATTAATGTGCCCACTGCGATTATTTCATTTATAACTGTCCCGGACCTTTTCAGATAAGACCATTTTTCAGGTTGCCATCCATTAGCGCCTTTCGACGGCATCTATTAGCCTGCCAAGTGCTGCGAGCTCCACTTAAAGGGCCAGCGCCTCCCAGTGCAACCCGGGCTACTATCCCCCCAACCCCTCTCCCCCAAAAAAACAACATGTTGCTCATTGGCAAATCCCTCACAACCCCACAAACTTACTTTCTTAAACCGTACGAAGAATGTTTTTTTTTCCTCATTTCCATCTGCTGAATTGAGTTGAACCTGACCTTTCGTTGAGCACTTGAATGCACCGCGGGGATGGATAACGAGTGTGTTCCTGATTGTGTGAATTATTTATGAGCAAACAAGAAAAACCCACTGAAAATAATGAAATACTAAAAAACGTGCACCTTCTAATGGTTGAGGGCTATGGTCTCTAAAAGGGGTTCTAATCTGGGGTTCCTCCAGGTACTCTGGTTTCCTCCCACGGTCCAAGAAAAGGAGGTTCATCGATGCCTCTGAATCAGGGGTGTCAAACTTAATCACACAAACCGCCAACTTATTTTATAAGTCAAGGTTTTAGGCTCTTATATTAAGTCTATATGTATTCCTTAACTTATCTTAAACATCTTTATAAGTCACACAATTTACGTTTATCTCCTGGGATTTTTTTCTTTATACAACCACCTGACAGAGCCACATAAAATGACTTGACAATGGTTGAAGGTCCAGGGTGTTCCCGGTTTATTTCCCCGAGTAGCTGGGACAGCGTGTAATTGAGAATAAGAATGACTTACAATTGTCAGAAGCTAATCCCATTTTGGCTTCTCATGCTAACATAGCATTAATCGTAATGCTAACAATTGAATTTGGGTCAAGTTTGTATGTTCTCCCCGTGTTGCGTGGGTTTACTCCGGGTACTACGGTTTCCTCCCAAAACATACGGAGGTTGATTGAGAACTGGGAAATTGTCCATAGGTATGAGTGTGTGTGAATGGTTGTCCGTCTTTGTGTTTGCCCTGCAACAGACTGGCGTCCTGTCCAGGGTGTCCCCTGCCTCTCGCCCTATGGTACTGGGATAGGCTCCAGTCTCACTGCGACCCATGTAAGGGATAAAGCGGTAGAAAATGAATGAATAAAATATATTTTCTTAATAAAGGATTCAATAAATTGTTTATGTAAAAATCCACTTTATAATACGGTTGCGTGTGTGGCGCTGCTCATATTTTATGATTATTGTTGTTCCCGGTCGATGGATGTGACGAGAGTGATGGGCGGAGATGAAACTTGTTTTCGCGGTGAAAGGTTCCGTCTGTGTTCTATGATTGACACGCCGGCGGAAGCTGAGATTGCTGTCCAAGATGATTTATGTGGCTGTATATGGTTCTTTTTTCCACTGTAAAAAAAAAAATTTAGTGATGGCTTCAACACCTTTGGTGCTTTTTGACGGCTTTTTATTGAGGATTAAAACAATTTCTTGGTGTTTAACAAACTTCTAATTCTATTTTTCTTATTATTTGGAAATCATACAGTGGAAGACTTAAGACATTTTCTTTTCTTTTGTGCTGTCAATCTAACAGTATTTTTATTATACATTTTATTATTTAAATCGTTTTTCAATATTACAATATTCCTATTTTTATTCATGATAATTCTCCCCAAATACACTTTTAATATGATTGACTCTTAAGATTCATACTTTTGAAAACCTTATCAAAGACAATATATTTTTTGCATTAATTGTATTTTGTGTCTTTTGTTTATTTAAAGAAAATAAAAATTTAAATAGACATTTTATTTCAACATTTTCATATAATCTCCCTTGTTTTTTGGTTTGAAAAACAACAAAATAAATAAATGTGACATCGTTTCACAACTACCGCCAAACAAATGCTTTTCAATCCTTTTCTTTTTTGTGAATAAAGCCAGCAAAAAAAAAGTTTTCTCCCGGAAAACCAGAAGAATGAGATCTTTCTGGTCAAAAGGTTTTTTATTTATTTTTATTTTGTCCATGTTTGAGTTAACCGCAGACAAAGTATAAATGTGTGTCACTGTTTTTTAACCATTTTATTCTTCGGTAATAAAATGAAAATTGTTAAAATAAATTAATCAAAATTTGTAATTTTCAGATAAATTAAATGTTGTACTTTTATGTGTGCTATGGAAGAAATGTATCTTAAATATAGAAGTACACATTTCCCGAGATATACCTATTCAGTTTCGTTTTGTCTTATGAGTTTTTGAAATAACAAAACCAGACAATAAACACATTTTGTTTACCCTAAACGAAAACTTTATCGGTGATATTTCAGTGTCGTCTTGCGCCACATTATTATGTTTCCTCCGATGAATAGTTTTGTCACCAGAAATATTCCGATTCCGAGCAGATCACCGTGTTGGACGAGCCTGTAAAGAGTACACAAATAAGAACAAGGATGCAATTTGTCCTCACAAACCCCGAACATTCCTGCTGAAAGACCACCATGGTTCGCCCTGACAAACTGAACCCGTTTGTTGACTAAAGGAAACAGTCTTTGGCTCGCCGACTCTCCTGTGTCTCCCTGTTTCCCGTTCAGGGGTTCGCTCCTGTCTGTCCGTGTCTGTGGGTCGATTGTGTGAACAGGAAGTGTCTTGGCATCCTCTCGCTAGCTTGGCACCGGGGCCACTTGGCTGGTGCCGGCGGGGCCGACATTAATCGCAACTCCAGCGACTGCTTAATACGCCAGCCTTTGGGAGGGCCTTTTACCGAAACGTTTTAGTTGATAACCTCATCTGTTTCTAATTACACCCTATCTGGCCTCCGAGGGCTATCAGACGATTTAGCCATTATTCGGAGATGAGCTAATGGGACCCGGGCTGGAAGTTGGGTCGGTGAAGGTTGGCACTTGCTCCAGAATTGGCTTGTGCTTCTGCTTTCTAGAATTCCGGTGACAACTTTTTTATCGAGAGCGTCAAAACATAGGCCCCATTCCTGGGCTATTCCGATTATAACCTCAATCTTATCGCCATTCAAAATGTGTGGCTAATAGGGCGAGCTGTTTACCATCAAAATATGGTACATTTATTTTACATTCTTTAGGGTTTTGAGGGAATAATTCAAGACGCTTAAGATTCCATTTTCTAAAGATAAGATGAGCGCTCAACACTTGTGTCATCTCTGGGTCAAGGTGACCCGGAGGCCCCGAAAACAAATGGGTTTGTGGTATCCCTTGTGTTGTGTCTAGGTCAAATGCCTTCATCTTTCAAAATACAAGTTTAAAATTATATCAAACATCCAAAATGTATATGATTTTCATTTATTAGTTCGTTTTTTTATCCTAATAAAAACATACTACTAAAACGTCCGTCTAAATGTATGTATTCTGAAATGTATTTTATTTCATAACTGTTTTTTATCTTTTATTTACTGGTATAAATATTAATGGAGTTCCTATGTAAATATCCTTGACCCTGAGATAACACAAGGGTTAAAGATAAACTTAAGGTTTCAGGTTAATTTTAAGCAATTTAGCTTCCATATTTTCTACGAAATGCTAGTAGAACACTACTGGTTGTGGATGATCAACCCTGTTCTTATTCCCCACAAAAAACATTTCAAATTTGAGTCTTGGTTATAAAGGAGTTGCGAGGTATTCAGGAATCTTTCCTCTTGTGCGTTCCATAGATTTGGACTCTGAAACTGACGGCCATACTTATGCTTTTCAAACCCTGAGTGATTGTCAAGTGATTGAACGCCTACACCTGTCAACGGTAGCGGCGTGTGGATATGGAGTAGGGAGAACATATTGTCGTCAACGGTGACGGAAAACCGAGTATTTGAACATCTTAGTGTGCACTGCCTCGTTTGTGTGTGTTTACGCTGTTTGGAAAACAAACATGCATGCAATCCTAAGCCCGGAAATTGCCAAGTTGTTTGTGTAGCAAGTCGGCAGTGTGATGCTACTTTACTTGAATTTGCTCCTTCCCCAAAAAATATTTAGAAATATCGCTCACAAATTCCTTAGCTTCAAAGTACTTACATCTGTACTGCAAAATAATGCTCCATTCCATCAAGATATAGTTTATCGTAGTAAAAACATCATATCGCAGACAAGTGAACTGTCTATTTATTGTGTTTGTTGGACTAAATATCTTTCAAAATACCTCTAGATTGTCTCTTCAACAGCCGCCTCTGCCTTTCCAGTTGTTAAACCGACAGCTTGTGTTAGCCCACTTGTGATGCCACGCACACTTGCGAAAGAGCCGACTTTATGGTCTACAAGGTGTAAAATAAAAGTTTTGCCCTTTGACTCTCCGCGGGGTTTGAATAGCTCCGGCCTCAACGCTCCGGCTCGCCCGATCCCGCTGGGATCTGCTTGTGCGTCCTAAGCTCCTCCAAGTATGTACCACCTGTTAGCGAGGACCACAGCTGGGGTCTCCATGTGTCAGTGTGTTCGTCACGAGTGTGTCGAAAGGCCGTGACAAGCTGTACACTTTGGAAAACGTGTAGTTTTAAATCCGCCGTACAACAGTCAGGCCACTCTGAGACGTCGACATCACCAGGCACATGAAGGAGTTAAAAGATGTCTGTCCGCGGAGTCATTAAGGTCCTTCGGGGCAACCGTGTATGAGCGGTCTGCTGGCAACAGCTGCTCAGATCCTCTATTAAAACCTCCATAATGTTCTGAGAGTGCTGTAAGAGGACACCAGAAAATGGCCGCCCCGCCTCATGCCCACCCGGCTCTGGACAGTGAGTTCCAGAATTGATCCACAGTGATGGTGGTCACGGTTTCTTGTCAGAGGGTAGTCCTTTCACCCATTCATCCATTTTTTTCTGGTTAGCAGTCTATGTGAGGAGGCCTGGACTTTCGGATCTGTAGCGTCCTTCTGCCGGTATACTGAGCCTCTTCCTGTTGACCAAACGATTAACCCTATCTAAAGAAGTACTCAGACACCTGGAAAAGGACTTTGGATTCTTGAATCTTGGTCTTCCAGGCACTACCCAAAACAACCGAAACAATCCGGATCTTTTTGCCTTCTAGGTTAGATCCTTTTGTCACTTATAAACAAAGCCCCCAAATTACTTACTTAAGTCCTCTACTTGAAGATTAAACAGGTGTGACATATAAGGTATTGCTGGAACTGGTAAGCCCAGGTAAGTCCGGCTTGGGGAAGTATTCGTGACCCCCTGATTATCTGCTATACTTGTAACTACTTCACTGGCTTCCAGTTTCTTTCAGGATCAACTTTAAAATTCTGGTTCTTACTTTCAGATCTATTCATGGTCAGGCTCCTCCTTACATTACTGATCTGATCCAGCCTTACACCCCAGCTCGGGCTCTGAGGTCTGTGGATCAGACGCTTCAGGACCAGAGGAGAGAAATCTTTTCAGGCTGTTGCTCCTAAGCTTTGGAACGATCTTCCTCTCTCTTTTCGCTTGATGGAGTCTACTGACTCCTTTAAGAAACTTAAGACGTTTTTATTTGTTCAGGCTTTTCCTTGATTTTCTGGAACTCCAGTTGTGTTATCAGTTTTATCTTGACCTTTAAAGTATATACTTTATTGAATATTGTTTTGATTGTTTAAGCGCTTTGTGACCCTGGTCTGGAAAAGCGCTATACAAATAAAAATTACTTACTTAGTTACTTACTTACTATCAACTACAAAGTATAACTCAAATTGCGACTTTAATTTTTGGTCATTCCTAAGACATACCTATAGTAGTTGGTCAATTCTGTATTGGCCAATAGTTTGTTATTTACCGTTGTGTTTTTTGATGGTAAACAAAATGACAGGTCGTGCTGCTAGTCCTCATTTAGTACCTCGTCCAATCTGGCCCTTCATGGGGTAAATTAAAGTGACCTTAACCTTTATGCCTTGAACTAACTGGACCAATCAGGAAGCAGGATATTAAGGCTTCGAAGGACAGTACTTTCTTAGTCTGTGACCAACAAAAAAGTTTTAGTACCACCTTGAAAAGACATGTCCATTGAGCATTTGGTTATGCCTGCACCAATCAGGAGGCGGGATTCCAATGCACATGACCATGATCGAAATATTTGAGCACTTTCAAATACAATTACCATCAATTTCTGTGCATAAAAAAAGTTTGTCTGTAGTTGACGTCGGTTGAGGATGAGTGGTCCAGCGAACTGGACCACTCATCTGGGGGCAGTCTGTCTCCATGGTGACGCCCGCGGGTTGCCAGACTGCCCCTCAGGTGAATTCTCTTTGTGTCTCCACCACCTCAATCGCTCCATTTACGGTTCAATATCTCTCTCCTCCGACATATTTATCCTTTTCTTTTCACTTTCTTCCCCCACTGTTCAGCAGCGGGCGTCCAGCTCCGATCCCTCCGACTCCGTCTTTCACTCGCAGGCGCTCGGTTTCTCGCCCGCTGACAGATCGCAGGCCTGAAATTTCCTGAGTAGATAGAAGCTGGAATTGGGTCTCTATACAACGAGCGTCACCTCGGAGGAGCTGACGCCGAAGGTGGTAAGAGATGCTCTCCAGCTCCGGCTTCTCCTCGTCTCACCTCCCTGAAGGGAACCGTGTAGCTCCGACTCTCTGTCTTTGAGTCGTATTTAGCACAGCGGCCCCGGTGGATTTGTTTGAAGAAAACGAACCATGTCTCCAAAAATGTTTGATCAAAGCCTCTCTACGGCCGCCCGAGGGCTTTCAGTCGCGTTGACGAATGTCCAAAACGCTGGTCACGGAGCTTAAGATTACCTTGTATTCACGCAACGTTCTGAATCAGCGCGTGTTGAGGAGCATATTTAGATGCTAAAATCATGTTGTCTTTTTCTGGTTCAGTATGAACTATAAAAAACGGTTTTGTGTTTTTGATGGTTCCTTCGATCATATGTAATAACTGGTAGTGATGGGTTGATGAGGCATCATGATACAGCTTCTTATTGTAGACACTGTATCCTGAAACAACCTGTTTCAATTTTGAGTGCCATCTAGTGGCCTTTCAAAATCAAGTGTGTCACGATACAGTGTCTTCACTAAACAGCCGTTTCATTAAGACTCATCAACTCATCACTTCTCAGTTTTGTTTGATTTGTTTTTTAATATATCTCATTCTTTGGACTTTATATTGCTTATATAAACAACAATTATACTTTAATTTCGCTACTTTAAGCAACGAAAATATAATTTTTGATGGTCTTTCCTCAAATGTATCCGTAGTTATTAATGTTGAAATATATTTTTAATTTATTCATAATGTAAATACGTCACAAATAACATATTCTTTGCGTCTTGTAAAACTTCCTGACCCCATTTTTCCTTTAAAATTTGAACTTGTTATTTTTAACATAAGCAAACACCAAAAAACAGTAAATACACAAATACAATCATAGAATGGATTTTTTACATGTTTAAAAATGTTACTTATAACAGTCAGACATGACACAATTCAAAACTTAAAAAACCATTTAGTCTCTTTTGTGGTAAAAATGTATTTCTTTTGTCCATTTTATCCCATTTTTCTTCCTCATTTTTTTGTCACTGAACAATTCCATTTAGTAAATTCCAGAAATAATTTTCATCAATTCTCTTGCTGTTTCCTCTTTGTACCGGTTCTTGGTGATGGTTTGCATGAAAAGACACAAAGATATTTTGTTTTTCCCTCCAGTACGGTATTTGAAGATCATTTACAAAGATATATTGTAAATAACAATATAATATTAAAAGTACATGGAAAATTATAGCTTTATTAGTGTATTTAGTGCCTAAATGTACTTCTAAAAATCCTCCTAGAAGGTGAGTATTTCCTTCTAGTAAATTCTACGAATTTCTTTTTATTTTACATGTTCAATATGATTCAGATTTATTTCTTTAATGACTTTAATATTATATTAAAAATCTATTCTTTTATTTGTGTATGACTTTACCTGACGACAATACTATAAATTATAATATAAAATCCACATAGTATGGAAATATTTCGTTATTTATGCAGAATATAAAACAGACATTTGTGGAATGTTTTTGAGTCATACTTGATTTTGATTTTATTTCAATATTATAATTAAATAAAATATATTTACAATTATATTCAGATGAATATAAAACATTATTTGAACTACTGTATCTAGCTCTATAAAATAATTTAATTATGTCCATGATCTCTCCAATAGACTTTGTCCCTAGTCCCATAATGCACTGCATCAGATGACACCAACAAATATTTTTTCATAATAGAAAGTTCAAATGTAGTTTCCTGACAAAACATGTCGAGCAAAACTGTCGCATAAACATCCATGAAAACCTTTTTCTGGCGCATATTCCTGACTATTGTATTGTGATGAATGGAGTGTCTCCTGTCCTTGGAGCCAGAGGGGCCTCCATTGGTCCACCAGGAGCCCGGGGGAGGTTCGGCGGCCTCACTCCCAAGTTTCCTGTCCGCTGACTCAGCACCAGCTGCGCTCACCAGCAGGAAAAAGAACATGCAAATGCTAAAAATAATCCGCAGGAGATTCATGGTGTCACGGGACTCTTCATTGTTTATGTCGTCTGACAGAAAACATACGTCGGGAAAGGTCGTTGGGATTTCGTGGGAACATTTAAGTGGGAATAACGGGAGTCACAGATGAGCTATGAGAGACTAGAGTGTAAAGTTTCAGGTAAATGTAATTAATGTAGTATTTAGTTATACATACTTGTGTATTAACAAGTGTATTAATACGCAGTAGCTCACCACTCATATGTCAGTTAAAACTCCTCAGATCTTCTAGGGATGAATAATTTAATATACTAAGTAAAGGTTAGAGCCTAATTTTTTTGAAATATAGTTCACATCAACATCTCTAAGAAAAGGCCACTAGGGGTCGCTTGTTGCTGTTTTTCTGTCTTCCTTCTCTGCAGATGTGACGTTTACAGTTCTGCTACAAATCTTTGATCATTGACGCCAAACTATGAATATATTAATATATATTGGGGTTTTTTTTGCCAAAAAAACAAACGTGATTTTACTTTCTTTTGTCAAAACTTCTTCCTGACTCCTTTTTGTAATCTGCATGTTCTTGCTTTATTTTAAGTCATTTTGTATTTTTTAACTCAATATGTATAGTTTATTTTTATATTTCTAAAATCCGTGTTTAAGTGGGTTT